>NW_015161468.1:193315-213996 GCF_001447785.1 Gekko japonicus | reverse complement strand
GGGGGCCAGGTTGGGAATGGGGGTGACCAGATACTGCCAAGGATGGAGGTACAAGATCTAGTCTTGGGTGCGAGTTGTCCCTGTGTTTATTCCTCGTCTAGAACTTACAGACATCATGGCCCAGTCAAGAGACTACGACGAACTCCTTAACGCCTGGAAAGACTGGCGGGACGTGTCAGGGAAAAAAATCCGCAGTCAGTACAAGAGATATGTCAGCCTGAGCAATAAAGCTGCCACACTGAATGGTAAGTGTGCCCATGCACAGATGACTCAGGCCCAGGCCCTGGGAAGTGGGCCCCAAACAGGAGGGGACCACTGTGTCAGTCCTGAGGCCACCTGCTCTGCCCCGGTGAAAGCACTCTAGGGTGGTCCTGAGGGCAGCCCTCCACCACTCCTGCTCGCCACAACGGCCCATCTGCTGTGCCATCGTTTTGGGGCAGTCCCACCCAGAGTTGTCCCTGTGTTTATTCCTCGTCTAGAACTTACAGACATCATGGCCCAGTCAAGAGACTACGACGAACTCCTTAACGCCTGGAAAGACTGGCGGGACGTGTCAGGGAAAAAAATCCGCAGTCAGTACAAGAGATATGTCAGCCTGAGCAATAAAGCTGCCACACTGAATGGTAAGTGTGGCCATGCACTGCGAAGGGCTGGCTCAGGCCCAGGCCCTGGGAAGCGGGCCCCAAACAGGAGGGGGCCACTGTGTCAGTCCCGAGGCCACCTGCTCTGCCCCGGCGGAAGCGCTCTAGGGTGGTCCTGAGGGCAGCCCCCCTCCACTTCTCCTCGCCACAACGGCCCATCTGCTGTGCCATCGTTTTGGGGCAGTCCCACCCACTGATGGCAGCTCAGAGAGTAAGCGGGGATCCAGGAGTCTGCTGGTTCAAATCTTACCTTGGCCACAAATCCAGCAGGTAGCCTTAGGCGAGCCTCAGTCCTCCTCCATGACGCGAGTACAGTAACTTTGGCCTACCATGGTGTGATGACTACTGTATAGAATAGTTACAAGAATGGGCACAGTAATAAGACCAAGGAAAAAAGGAAAAAGAACTGTGACAATTTAGCACTTGGTAATATATTCATAAATCATAATATACAATAACAGAAAATAAGTAATATATATAGTGAATGTAGACGTTGGTCTCTGGAATGGTGTGTCGTTTCAACAATGATCTTCTTCTGAACAAGGGTGTGTACAAAAACTGTCATTCAACAATTCATTTCTCTTGGTGACGTATTGGAAATACACTGTTGATTCACTTCATCATGAGGCTGTGCTTACAGCTATGTGCTTCAATGGACTATAATTGTATATTATGATTTATGAATATATTACCAAGTGCTAAATTGTCACAGTTCTTTTTCCTTTTTTCATTGGTGATGGCTACTATGACAATCTCTGTGAAGCATGTGGAACAGGGAAAATGGTATATGAATATGAATATTGTTTCCGGAGAAGCTGCAGATTCCCATAGTCTGCCGACTTCTTCTGAGGAAACAGTAGGAAGAGGTTGCTCTCTGAGGCAACTTTCCCTCTCAACGTGAGGGCAGCAGAATGGGTGTTCCTGGGCATGACGCCCTTGCAGCACTTGGTAGGCCTGCCAGCCCCGGGTGAGGAAATCCCTGGAGATTTGGGGGTGGGGGAGGGGAGGGACTTCAGCGGAGGGTCACACCAGGGAGTCCACCCTCCAAGGCGGCCCGTTTCCTCCAGGGGAACCAATCCCTGTCGCCTGGAGGCCTGTTGCAATCCCAGGAGGTCTCCAGGCTCCTCCTGGAGGTTGGCTACTGAAAGTCTTTGATGGTCTCCTTCCTGCAGGGCATGCAGACAGCGGTGCTTTCTGGAGGTCTCTGTATGAATCACCCACATTTGAAGCGGACCTGGAGAGGATCTGGCAGCAACTTCAGCCGTTATACCTCAACTTGCACGCCTACGTGCGCAGGGCACTCCACAAGACCTACGGTGCTGAGCACATCAACCTCAAGGGCCCAATTCCAGCTCATTTGCTAGGTATGCCCCTCGGTCCTTCCGCACGTGGCCATCCAGAGCCCCTGAGCTCACGCCTGAGGAAGGGCCCCAAATGGTTCTGTTCCTTGTGTTGGACTACGTCGGAGTAAAACAGAGAGTAAAAGCAAGAGTTCTGCTTTGGGGAGGAATGCCTTTGGAGTCCCTGTCCCTCAGAGGCAGCCAACGAGGCGCTTGAGTGCAGGGGGAAGTGCCTTCACACACACACCCAGCTGCTGCACAAGCTATGTTGGTGACACAAAGCCCCATGCTGACTCCTCAGGACAGGAGCAAACAAGCCCCAGGAGTAGACCAGGGCTATTTTTGGGCAGGAACGCACAGGAACCGAGTTCCGGCTGGCTCCCAAGTTGGCCACACCCAGCAGGAACGCATTAGCATAATAGGCCACGCCCAACAGCAGGAACTCATCAGGATTGGCTACATTAGGGGTGTGTGGCCTAACATGCAAAGGAGTTCCTGCTACAAAAAAAAAGGCCCTGGTTTGACCACAAACAAGGTAAACAGAATAACAAGCACAAGGTGGGTGTGGCTGGATGACCACACTTCTGGTAACATGGGGGTGTGGCCTAATATGCTAATGAGCGGTGCTGTCAGGGGGGGGGCATAATATGCTAATGAGCGGTGCTGTCAGGGGGGGGGCATAATATGCTAATGAGCGGTGCTGTCAGGGGGGGGGCATAATATGCTAATGAGTTCCTGCTGGGCTTTTTCTACAAAAAGAGCCCTGGTAGATCCCATAATAATATGAAACCCCAGCTTCAATAGGGGTGAGAGTGTGGCTGCCCGGAGGGGGGGGGCATTTGCCTTGCAGCCCCCCCCCCACCTTGATGAAGCAACCGTTTCTCTTCCCAGAAAGTGAGTGCTGGTTTGGGGGGGGGGGCTCTGATTCAGCTGGTCTTTCTCTGCTTTCTCCTAGGGAACATGTGGGCCCAGTCGTGGTCAAATATCTTTGGGCTTGTTATGCCCTTTCCTGATGCCATCAAAGTGGATGCGACGCCAGCTATGAAAAGTCAGGTGGGCGCGGCTGGGCTTTGGTTAATGATTACCTGCACTTTCCCCCGTGGGAAATAACTGGTACCCCTTCCCTCTTTTGAAGCCCTCTGGGGCGAACACCTAAGCAGTTTTGTTTCAGGCACCGTTTAAGGTGGGGCCTAAGGCTACGGCACTCTGCCAGTGACTGTTAGATACGCGACTCGAGGCAGCAGGTGAACAGTGATAACAGCTTTATTGAACACGAAGTCAGAAGAACCAGAACGAGACAAACAACAGAGCAACAGGCTCCTTTTTAAACAGTCCGGGCTTGGCAAGCCACGCCCACACGTCAGATAACAACCATTCATATTTAGTGCATAAAGGCCAATCAGTTTACTTCCCCCCTTGCATCAGACTCAAGCTCAATACATGCATACATTCCATTCCATACATAACAATCCTCCCCCCTAAGACAAGACAACCCTTGAACAGACGTAGTCTTTTAAGTAAGCAGGACGCTGCTTAACCCGTTGGGATCGTCTTACTCTTTCTGTTGGTGGGGTAGGAAGAAGAGCTTCGGGCTCCCTGTTAGTGGGTTCAGCCTGATCCCTAATGGGACTGAGAGTCCGTGGCCTGAGTCCATAGTCGTGGCTCTGCTCGCCCTCGACTATGCCTGGGGATTCCATTGCTTGGAAGTCCTCAGCCTGTTTGGAGTCCGGAGACTCTACCTGACTGTCCGTGTCAGGTACGTCAGCCACCTGGGGAAGGTGGCACCTGGTATTTCTGGCCACTGTGTGACACAGAGTGTTGGACTGGATGGGCCTTTGGCCTGATCCAACATTGGCGTCTCTTATGTTCTTCTTATATTCTTAATGGAATCAGGGACTGAGTCGGCCCACCTTTTGCACAACTGGTCTACATGGCGCTTCATCACTCTACCATCATTAATACGCACAGTATAATGGCGGGATCCCAAAACATGCGTTATGATTGCTGTTCTCTTGTTCTCGGTTTACAATACCTTGCATCAGACTCAAGCTCAATACACACATACATTCCATTCCATACATAACAGTGACATTTAAGTCTTGCTGGGACTTTAGCTGCCAAGGAGGGCACACCCGCTAGGAGCAGAGCAGAAGGTCCTTTCAGACGCGTATCCCCACTTCTAAGCCTGGTGCTCAACAGGGAGAACTGGGATTGCCACTGGTTCCAGTAGGGCCTGAAGCCAGCCAAGAAATAAGTCCAGCTCTTGCTCCCAAGCTCAGATCCCTCGTTGCCTTTTGTTTCATGCCTCCGCCCAAGGGGCTACCAGGGCTGGTGTCAGCCCACTGGGGGGGGGGGTCCAGGGCTCTTGGCTTCTGGCAGGGTGCACTGCTGCGGACTCCCCCCTCCCCCGGCCCACGCACCTGCCCACGGCCCCTGCCCCTGCTCCCTTCCCCTCCCGGCTCACTTGTGATCACTCTACCTGGCAGCTGTGAGCATGGTGAGTGGGAAGGCTTGCGCGTAGGCTGGGAAAGGGTGCACAGGGGGAGGCCCACAGGTAGCAGGTTGGTGGGAAGGGAGGCATGAGTGGGGGGGCTGATGGTAGCCAGAGGGGGGGAGGGTGATTGGCACCAGTTCCCGTAGCAGCCATTCCATGGTTGGCTATTCCCCTCCCCTCCCCAGGCTGCCCTTCCATGGTGTTGTAGGGATTCCAGGAGCCCTCGCAGGCTCACCACAGCCAGTCTGATCGAGATTGTCCCCTTCTGAAGCCTTGGTGTGGGCCATAATCCAGGCAAACTGGCATTCGAATGTGCACGGAACCGTAAACACCACCGTGAATTAAAGTCATCCCAGATCTGCTTCATGATAACCATGAACAGCCAGTTCAAGTACAAGGTCTCCTTGTACCTGGAGAAAAGACTCACCCTCTGAGGGAACCCCGGGGGAGGGGGGGGGGCTTCCAGAGGTGGGGCAGGGGGCTCACCCCCCTGCCTCTCTGGGTGACTTTGCAGCGCCTGTTTCATGTGCTGGTGGCAGAGCCCAGATGGCATTCTTTGCTAGCTTTCAAGAAAGGTACAGAACCTGGGAAGACCAGAGCTGAAGCCTGAAACCCTCTCCGCTTAACACCCCTCCTGGCATGACTGCCCCGGCTGCTTCCCGGCTCTTTGGCCCTCTTCCCCGTTCCTGCTGGCTTTGACCTCGCAGGGGACCCTGCAGAGCGCAGCCCCACCCTTGCCTTGTCCTCCTGCCCGTCACGCTGCAGCCTTTCCCATTTGCCTCCTTCGGACTCTTCCTGTCTTCTCCACAGGGCTGGACCCCGAAGAAGATGTTTGAGCAGTCGGACAGCTTCTTCCAATCCCTGGGCCTCATCCCTATGCCACCGGAGTTCTGGAACCGGTCCATGCTGGAGAAGCCAGCGGATGGCAGGGAAGTGGTGTGCCACGCCTCAGCCTGGGACTTCTACAACCGCAAGGACTTCAGGTGCTTCCGCCATCCCCGGGGAGAGACGGGCTGTCCAAAGGAGGGCAGCCTTGGTGGCCCCTCCCTCGCCTGGCATCGGTTATCTTGATTCCTGCCCAGAAGGGACTGGGATCCCCCCCCAACCCGGACTCTGACTCTGGCCACCCAGGAATTGGGGGGGGGGGTTTGGAAACACACACACACACCCCCTTGGTACCACCTTCTCTTTTAGCCTAACTACTCCTAGCAATTTTTTTAAAAAAAATTAATTTAAAATTGCTTCCTGATTATTATTTATTTTCATTAATAACCTTCCTTTCTCAATGGGACTCAAGACAGACTACAAGTATGATAGAACTATTCGATCTATCCGTGTGAGGCAATTGCAAAATATAATATTTCGAGGATAACAACATTTGAATCTGACAGCAGTGATTCCTAATAAAGCAAAGCAGATTAGAAGGTAAAAGAGCAATGTTTGAGTAACAGCAAAGATTCCTCGTAAAGCAACATAATGCCAAGGGCCTGGGGTTGAAGGACTGGACGTAAAAACACCCGGTTCCCAGTAGAGGTCCCCTCCCGAGCGGATCCATTGCATCACAGCTCCACTCCTGAACAGTTCCCTTTTGCCCATTTTGCAATAGGACAGGAGTGCATGGAGCTTCTGGAGAGCCTCAGGCAGAGAGCTCCACAATGTGGGAGCAGCCGCAGAGAGTGTGCAGGCTACATGGGGCAGTTGCTGGTCTTACCTGCTTGCACGATGGCACCTTCAGAAGGCTTTGCTCTGATAAGCGAAGCTGTTGCAGTGGAAACACAGCAGGAGAGACAGGAGTGCCATTGGGGGTTTGTAGAAGACTGAACTGAACCTCGTAACTGATCAGGAACCAATGGTGTATTTGTAGGATGGAAGTGATACCCAGACTCCACTTAACATCTGATAGCAGCCAGACTGCTGTATTCTGTACCAGCTGGAGTTTCTGAGTTGTCTTTAAGGGCAGACCCCCTGCATTCCAGTAGTCTAGCCTCAAGGTAACCATAGCATGGATCCATGTGGCCAGGTCAGACAAGCCAAGGTAGGGGCCATCTTCTAGGCTAAGTGGAGTTGGTAGAATGCCTTTTTTTTTTGCAGTTGCATCAGCTTGCTTCTCCAGCAATAAAGCTGGATCCAGTATTACCCAAGGTTCTTAACTGAGACACGAGAGACAGTTGGACTCCATCAGAAGTGGGGAGCTTCCCACTCAACATTAACTCTGTCTTGTCAGGATTCAATGGGAACCTCATTGGCACAGGACCTTGGCCTGAGGAGAAGGCTGAAAGCAGCCTTAGGGGAGCATCATTTGCCCCACTGTGAAGACACATGTGCACTGATACTTAAAAAAGAACAATAGTGGGAGGTCCAGACATGGAACCAGGAAGATATCGTGTCCTGGGGCCCAAATCTGTCTTGGTGATATTTTTCTGTCTCTTTTCCTGGCACTGGAAGTTCACTCCTTCCAATCCCTGTATGAATCCTGGTCCTGGCCTGTTTCATCCCAGGACTGTGGGCCTCACTGGCATCAGCGACATGCAGCTCCCTCCTGGAGGCCAAACTCTTTGCTGCCATTGTTGCTACTTTCTCTGTAGCCTGGCCTCATACTCCATGCCTTCCTCCCACTTGGCTCCTGCCCTTGTCCCCAAGCCAAATCTCATGCAGCTGGAAGAATGTCACAGATATAGTTGGGAATATTTATTTTATTTATTTATTTACATTTGTTCATCCCAGGACTGTGGGCCTCACTGGCATCAGCGACATGCAGCTCCCTCCTGGAGGCCAAACTCTTTGCTGCCGTTGTTGCTACTTTCTCTGTAGCCTGGCCTCATACTCCATGCCTTCCTCCCCCTTGGCTCCTGCCCTTGTCTCCAAGCCAAATCTCATGCAGCTGAAAGAATGTCACAGATATAGTTGGGAATAGTTGGAACTGATCATTCAAGGGTGCCACATCTGCCTCTGCCAGTTTGGTGTAGTGGTTAAGTGCACGGACTCTAATCTGGGAGAACCGGGTTTTCTTCCCCACTCCTCCTCCACTTGCACCTGGCTGGATGACCTTGGGCAAGGCATAACTCTGGCACAGCTGTTCTTAAAAAATAGCAGTTTCTGTCAAGAGTTCTCTCAGCCCCACCTACCTACCTCACAGGGTGTCTGTTGTGGGGAGGGGAAGGGAAAGGAGTTTGTAAGCCGCTCTGAGACACCTTTGGGTAGTGAAGGGCGGGGTATAAATCCAATCTCTTCTCTTCTTCTTTATGTTTCATATTCTCTTTTGTTTGTTTGTTTGTTTGGTCCCTTTCTCTCCCCTTCCTTCCCTTCTCCCTTCGCTTGTTCCTGTAAATGAAAAAAACAATGCTCACAAATTAGCCATTAGCAAACCAAAATCAGAAATCAGAGGAAAGGCTCAAGGTGTCCCTTTTTGGTAAGAGCTTTCCTGAAACAGCTGTAGGATCAATCAGCTGACCTTTCTGGGTGAACAAGAAGCACCAGAGGCATTGAGGAAGATGCTGTGGGACCTTACAGGACACACTGAGCTGAGTGTAGGAGCTGCTGTAACCAGAGGCTGCCTGCTAGGTGGGCCGAACTCACACCTGGTGAGTGCACTGCTGTCTCTGACCTGGCGAAGGTGCTTGACTCCACCCTCGTGACCCAAGTCTCTTGGTGTGCATCCTCCCTTGCCGTTTCTGGCTAGCTTCCTTGCAAAAGTCACCTGGGGCTGTTGCTCTATACATCTCAGCTCCTTCTGTGGCTTGCTTGCTGTCTGCCTGGAGCTCTTTCCAAACTAGTTGGTGCAGACTGACTTGTGGGCTTGGAGAAAGTGAGCATTCATGCGCAAATCTGGATTGTTCCTTCTCCTTGTCATAGTTGTGCTCCTCCCTTCTCTCTTGCTTCAGGATTAAACAGTGCACTGTTGTGAATATGGATGATTTGATCACGGTCCACCATGAAATGGGCCACGTGCAGTACTTCCTGCAGTACAAAGACCAGCCCATATCCTTCCGCGATGGGGCCAATCCGGGGTTCCATGAAGCCATCGGAGACGTCATGGCCTTGTCAGTGTCCACCCCCAAACACCTGTACAGCATCAGTCTCCTGGATCGGGTAGAAGACAACCTGGGTAAGCAGGACGAGGCCACCACAGTAAGACTTCAGAAACCATGAGCTTCAGAGAGTTATGGGCCTCAAGGGCTGTTATAGTCAAGGGTTCTTAGTTCTTTAGACCAAAAACATTGCAAGAGACTTAGTTTTTAAAAGCTGAACCTTCAGTCAGCTGGGAAAGGCCTTGGGGGGTCTTGCTGCCCACACTTCTAACCTACATTAATATCACAAAGTAAATTTGATGCTGCCAGTTGGACGCTGCTCCTCCTTTCTGCTTGTGCGCCTCTTCCAGTGTTGGAGAAGCTGTCCTTTGCACCAGAGCAGGCCTGTAGCCTGTGGGGCATTTGGGGGCGGAGCCCCACCACCTGTAAGTCCTGCCTCACCTCGGGAGGATGCCAGCCCCCCCCCCAACCAATGTTCCCTCTAAGCTGTGGAGTCTTATGAACAAAAATTCTACTTTGTGAGCTACCGGCATTAAAGTTGTGAGCAAGCAATTTGGCTACTGCATAAATTAGTTTGCTCGGGAGCCCTCCTTCCTGAGCGAAGACAAAAAAGTGTGAGCTGGAGGCTAAAAAACTGTGAGCTAGCTCACACTAACTCAGCTTAGAGGGAACACTGCCCCCAACCCCCCCCCGCCTGCATGGCACTCGGTGGTGGTGAGGCTGGGGAAGGGAAGGGAAGTCCCTCTGCCACTCCTGGTCAGTTTCACTCCCTGCTGATCAGCAGTTAAAGGGAATGGCTGATCCCAGGGGAGTGAAACTGACCAGAAGAGGCAGGGCAGCTTTTCTTTCCTTCCCCAGCCTCCCCACTGCAGCGGGAGGGGCCGGGGAAGGAAAGGGAGGGAGAGAGAGAGAGAGAGAAAGAGAGAGAAGGCATGCCTGGGTTTTGTCCCTTTGCTCTGGGTTCGTCTTCTGTCATCCCACAGCTTGGGGCACAATGCCTTGCGTGGGTCTCAGGTTTCCATCACCAGCCAAAAGAAAAGGGATCGGGGCCCCCACTTGAACTTTTGGGAAACGGAGTTGCCAAAGTGCCTCCAACTCAAATACCAACTTTGCTCTCTCCCCCCCCCTTCTCCAAGTTAGGGCCTGGAGCAGGGCTTTTTTTGTAGAAAAAGCCCAGCAGGAACTCATTAACATATTAGGCCACACCTCCATGCCTTCCCTTGGCTTGCCTGGGTGCCCTGTGGTTGCGGGGAGCCCGTGCAAGCTGGCCCTTGGACAGGCTGGGGAAGGCACGGGGAGGCATTTAAATGCCTCCCTGATCCTTCCAGCCCCCCCCCCCGGAGTCGCCCGGGGGGTCGCTCTCCAGGCCTTCCCTCTGTAGCCACGCATGCAGAGGTTTTGGCTGTAGTGGGTGTGGCCAACTTTGAAGCCAGATGGAACTCCATTCCTGTGCGTTCCTGCCCAAAAATAGCCCTGGCCTGGAGTATGGAAGACGGCACCTCTTTTCACAGATTGGGGGGGGGGCACAATTCACATTTGAAGAGCCGCTGCAAATAATTCATGATTTCTTAGAAGCAAAAAAGGGTTGGGGTGGGGGATGAGCCACAACTCATGTTTGAAGAGCTGCTGCAGATAATTCTGGATTTTTTTAAAGCAACCAAAAAGTCCAGTTCTTATTTGACACTGGGTCAAAATTGGGGGGGGGGAGCTTAAAATGCGATTCATGTTTGAAGTGCTGCAATTCATGATTTTTATAATTTTATTTTTGGGGGGGCTGCCCCACAAGCCAAGAAATCCTGGCTAGGGGCCTGCCCCAGCGTGTGTCCCTCCCACTTCCAGCATTTGTCGCCTCCTTCTGGGTGGTTGGAGCACTGGAGGAAGGAGAAGTCCACAATGGAGGACAGCCTCTGCCGTGGAGAGAAGAAGGGGGAGGTTTCCATCAGGCAATGGCCAGAACTTCCCAAAGTGCTCCACTGTCGGTCAAGTGCCCCCACTTTATTATCCTGCAAAAGTGCCGTCACATTCTTTTACTTCATTCCTCCTCCCAACAGTCTTGTCCCTTCCCTTCTTCCTCCTCCTTTATTCCCTGCCCCCCCCCAAACCAATTCCAAAATTCAGCACGTGGTAAAGTCTTCGGTGTCTAGGTGAGGAACTCTGTGTGTGCCTCTCCCTGCACCTGAACCACCACAATGCCAGGAGCTGGTCTGCTGGTGCGGAGTCTTCTCCGAGATGTGCCAAGTTTCATGCAGGGAGTTTCTGACACAGGGAAACATTCCACCAAGCAAGCCGTCACACACCGTGGCTGTCTGCATGCTAGTGGGCGGCACCCCGTGTGGAATGTCTGAATGGGCTCTCAGGCTGTCTTAACATTTGCCAAGGCAACAGTCCCTGGCAGAGATGGATCAGGGTACCAGCCAGGGCCGTCCTCACACCCTGCGCCCTGCAGCCTCCTGGGTCAGCAGATGGATTCGCTAAACCATTCTTGTGTTGTCTGTCAAATCAGATAGGCTCTTCAGATCAGCTAAGCAGGAGAGCCAGTTTGGTGTAGTGGTTAAGTGTGCGGACTCTAATCTGGGAGGTTTGATTCCCCGCTCCTCCCCTTGCACCTGGCTGGATGACCTTGGGTCAGTCACAAGCTCTGGCACAGCTGTCCTCGAAAAAGAGCAGTTTGTGTCAGAGTTCTCTCAGCCCCACCCACCTCACAGGGTGTCTGTTGTGGGGAGGGGAAGGGGAAGGAATTTGTAAGCCGCCCTGAGGCACCTTTGGGTAGTGAAGGGCGGGGTATAAATCCAATCTCTTCTTCTTCTTCTTCTAAAACAAAACAAAAGCAATCGAAGACGTAGGTTGATTAGGTCTTGGTCAGTCCTCCTCAGATGTGTTTCACTGTCATCTTTTGAAGCCTTTTGGCATTTTATTGCAAGCCGCCTTGGGTCAGAAGTCGGATGGGTGCGGTGTCGTGGTTCAACTAGGATGTCAGAGCCCCAGTTTCAAATTGCCCGGTCTGCCATGGAAGCTTTCTGGGTGAACTATGGGCCAGTCGCACATTCCCAGCCTGCCTCACAGGGTTGTTGAGAGGATAAAACGGAGGCAGAGGGAACAGTGAAAGCCCCTTTGGCAGACAAAGGTGGGGTATAAGTGAAGTAAATAAAACGATATTCTGAATACGTAAATGTGAATGCTTTGTTGACATTAGTTTAGAAAGTTTTCAGAGCTGCAGGATCTGAGGAGTAGAGCTGGGGTGTCAGGAGATTGAACCACTGGACGGAAGGGGGTCAGCGGGAGGGGGTCTCCTAGCCTGTTAACACTTTTGGCTCCTCCTCTTCCTGGCCAGAGGGTGACATTAACTACTTGATGAGCATTGCACTGGACAAGATTGCCTTTCTGCCCTTTGGCTACCTCATGGACCAGTGGAGGTGGAAAGTGTTCGATGGGCGCATTAAGGATGACGAGTATAACCAGCAGTGGTGGAATCTCAGGTGAGTATCAGGTGGGAGGGCCCCATCCCAGCATCTTAGCTGGATTTCACTGCATGGATGTAATGTCAGGCTCAACAGCAAGTAAATCTCCACACACATTTCCAGGGAATCGCTATGCTTTATTAGACTACAGGTCCATTGCCATGATCTACAGGTATATTGTTAGAAATGACAATGGGGTGGATGCATCCCTTCATATAGCGTGATGCTGCAAATGGCTAAGCAAATGAAATCCAAGCGCACGCGCGGGGGGGGGGATTCTCCCGGCGGGAGGTTACATAATGAACGGGAGAGTCTCCGTGCCTCATGAGAGCAGAAAGATTCACACCAACGGTGGAACGCAAGCCCTCCCTCCTCCTCCAGGTTAGTCAGATAACCCAGTCTGGCAGCGCCAGTTCGCATGGTCTCATGAGCGCCTCCCTATCGCTGTTTACAGCAAGCGAGCAAAGCAAGCGAGCAAGCATGCGCTGTAGCGCCACAGTCAGGAAAGGAGAAATACAAGTGAAACATGGCAGCTAGCTGACATGTAAAAGCCCCACTGAAGACTGGGACCAAACCTGGTACAAAATGGGGGTAGGGTGTGTGGGGGAGAAGGAAGAAGCGAGTGGGGCCTGGTGTGTTAGTATGGACAGGCTTGGTATAGACAGCTAACTTTCTTCAGGCAGTTTCAAGGATAGAACCTGGAGAGAATGTGCCTTCCTGCTATTGGTGACTGCTTAGGGAAGTAATCTGCTTGTGGGCATTGTCTTAGAGCGCTTCAGGAATTCTAGAAGAGGAAGGAAGGACTCCATGTATGACCCTCTTCTAGGACAGAAGGAAAATCACACCAGACAGAATCACAGAATCAAAGAGTTGGAAGGATCCTCCAGGGTCATCTAGTCCAACCCCCTGCACAAGGCAGGGAATTCACAAATACCTCCCCCTCCAACACCTTGAAATGAATCCGGTACTCAACCAGCAACCAGTGCAGCTAACGAGGCACATACTAAACATGAACCCACACAGGCGTCGATGTCAGCAGGCACACTGCTGCGTTTTGTACCAGCTGTAATTTCCGCATCAGCTTCAGGGGTAAGCCTGTGTAGAGCAAGTTGTAGTAATCAAGCCTGGAAGTGACCATTGCATGGGTCACCTTAGCTAAGTCCTGTGGGGAGAGATAGGGCTTCAGTGGCATGATTTGCCTAAGATTGAAGGATGCAGATCTGGTGACTGCAGAAACCTTGGCCCTCCATAGATAAGGAGGCATCCAGCGTTACTCCCAGGCTTTTCACTGACTGGGCCGGCACCAAAGGTGCCCCTTCCAGTGTGGAAAGCCTGGTGCCCACCTGCATACCCCCATGACCCAGGTACAGGATCTCCATCTTTGATGGATTTAACTTCAATCAATTCTGTTGCAACCATCCAGCCACAGCGTCCAAAGCCTCAGCCAAATTTCCAGGAACGGAGGATGGGTGACCGTCCATTAACAGATAGAACTGAGTTAGATGTTTAATAACATTGGTGAGAGGATTGCCCCCTGCAGCAGTCCACATTCTAGCGGGTACCATGGGGAGACCCTCTCGCCCATTGCCACCCTCTGTCCCCAGCCATGGAGAAAGGAGGAAAACCATTTCAAGCAGTCCCCTGATACTCCTAGATTGGCCAAGTGGTGGGTCAAAAGATCGTAATTGACCGTATCAAACGCTGCCGTTAAATCCAATAACAACAGCAGCGCTGACCTGCCTCAATCGAGATGTCTGTGGAGGTCACCTGTAAAGGTGACCAGAGACGTCTCTGTCCCATGGCCAGGGCAGAAGCCGGACTGGAAAGGATCAAGGATGGAAGCATCATCCAGGAAGGCCTGGAGTTGTTCGGCCACTGCTCTCTCAACCACCTTACCCAAGAATGGTGATTTTGACACTGGGTGGTAGTGGGTCAGGACCGTTGAGTCCAATGATGGCTTTTTCAAGAGTGGGTGGACTGTTGTTGCTGCTGTTGTTCAGTCGCACAGTGGAGTCCGACTCTTTGTGATCCCATGGACCACATCAAGCCAGGCCCTCCTGTCTTCCGTCATGCTCCGGAGTATGCTCAATTTCATGTTCGTTGCATCTGTGACACTGTCTAACCATCTCATCCTTTGCCGTCCCCGTCTTCTTTGACCTTCAATCTTTCCCAGGGTCAGGGTCTTCTTCTTCAGTGAGTGCTCCCTTCTCATCTGGTGGCCAAAGTCTTTGAGCTTCAGCTTCAGTATCTGGCCTTCCAGGGAACAGTCAGGGTTGATTTCTTTTAGGATTGACTGATTTGATCTCCTTGCAGTCCAAGGAGGGACTCTCAAGAGTCTTCTCCAGCACCATAGTTCAAAAGAATCTATTCTTCGGCGCTCGGCCTTCCTTATAGTCCAACTCTCGCAGCCATACAGGACTACTGGGAATACCATTGCTTTGACCATATGGACTTTTGTTGGCAGGGTGATGGGCAGACTACTGCCTCCTTTAAAGCCTCTGGAAAAGTCCCAGTAGAGAGGGACAAGACCACAGCCATACAGCCCAGAAAATCTACAACTAATGGACAAGTTGATGATGGGCCTGAATGGTCTCCCTGCAAGATTTCACAAGCCAAGAAGGGCATGGGTCAAGGAGGCAGGTAGTAAGCCTCACCGCTGCCAGGATCCTGTCAACTTCCTTCCTACCCCTCAGTCCTAATATTCCAATTGTGAGTGTCATCCCACCAAGTTTCAGTAATGCCTATTAGGTCATAGTCCCCTTCCTGTATTAGAACTTCAAGTTCCTCCTGCTTGTTTTCCATACACTGTGCACTAGAAGCATCAGAATTCATGTTTTATGCACCCTGAGGTTTTTGTTTCTGTACTTACATGTGAGTTAACGTTATCTAGCATACGTGCCACTCCCCACAAAACTTTGGATTTCTTATCTCCTGTTATTGGCATCATAATGGACTTTGCATTTTTGTCTCACTCCCACAAGGGATTTAGTTTAAAGCCCTCCTTATTAGGTTTGCAAGGCTGTTTCCAAACACATTTTTTCCTACCCTCGTGAGGAGCAAACCATCTCCGGATAGAAGAGCTTCATCTCGAAAGCGTAAGCCATGGTCCAAAAATCCAAACCTTTCCTGATGACACCATCTACGTAGCCAGTCACTGATCTGCAGTATTCTTCTTTCCCTTCCTAAGCCACAGCCTTTGACAGAAAGAACTGAAGAGGATACAACCTGTGCTCCCAATTCCTTCACCTTTTTACCCAGAGCCACATAGTCTCTTTTAATACATTCTGGGCTGTGCCAGGTGGTATCATTTGTTCCCACGTGGATGAGCAAGAAGAGATAATAATCCATGGGCATGAGGTGTCTTCCTACCCTTTCCGTCGCATCCTGGATGTGTGCACCCAGTAGGCAGCATACCTCTGGAGATGACAAGTCTGGTTGGCACACTTCAGCTTCTAACCCTATCAGTAGGGAATCCCCAATTACCAACACACGCCTTTATTTATTTATTTATTTATTCAAATGTATAGCCCGCCCTCCCCGCAAGTGGGCTCAGGGTGGCTCACAAATAGGGCACATATGCCAGTAGTTAAAACAGTGAAAACAAGATAAAACCAACATTTACAACAACATAAAGTGCTCTAGACGTTACAAAGAGATCTTCAATCAGAAGATGGTATCCTGGGGGTGGTAGTCCCAATCCCCAATCCCATGGCCTCCTGGGAATGTTAGTCTTCTCCTATATTGGAGAGCAGAGGCTTGAGTCCTCTCATCCACAGGGAACTGAGAAATTTTCTTTAAGCTTTGTGGAGGCTGGGTGGTTCCAGTGGTTCAGAATCAATATCTGTGGGGAGATCCAGGAACCGATGGCTTAGTAACAGAGGTTCTGGACAAAGGTGGGCAAAGTGTCCAGCAGGCAGGAGCAGAAGCCGCCCTCGTCACCTAGGCTTCGCCCCTTACAGGAAGGACATACTTGGTGCTCACTGCTCTCTTGTTCCTACAGAATGTTGTAACAGTGCTCATCTCTGTGAGAGTGGTTTTTGGAACACCTTGCATCAGCTTTTCAACTTACCTAGTCATCTTTTCTTTCAACTAAGATTGAAGTACCAAGGTTTATGTCCACCTGTGCCCAGATCAGAAGAGGATTTTGCCCCAGGGGCAAAATTTCATGTTCCTGCCAATGTCCCTTATGTCAGGTAAGGAGAGGATTTGTCATCGTCAACATTTATTGCGATCAGAAGATGAGCCGAACGCTGTTACCTTCCCACTGAAGTGGTCCCTATTTATCTACATGCAATTTCTTGCTTTTGAACTGCTAGGATGACAGGAGCTGGAACTAGAGACGGGAGCTCACTCCGTCATGCAGCAACTCGGGTCTCGGACTGCTGAACTACCGACCTTCCACAGCCTGCAGTTCAGCGTCTTAACCACTTGAGCCACCGCAGCTCCTAAAAAAATTAATATACAAGGATTAAAATTCATAGCCTTACAGATGAAATTATTTATACATAAAAGTTATTAAAAGTTTTGGAACATCTGCTTTCCTACGGTCAAAGCCTCAGCAAAGAATTTGAACACTTTACAGGTGGTCTTATTAGATTGGTCTCTAAAGAGAAGAGATGTATAGAATTCATCAGATCTTCCTGCGAACTTGGCTAGAACAGGGGTGAGATATGTGGAACGAATGTCCTTATAAAATACGCAGGATAATAGCATCGGTTCCACGGTTTTGACTATGTTTAGTTGGCAGGAACACAGATGTTGAGAGTAGGGAATGTGTAGCGTTTAAAGTTGGGCCAAAGTGAAAGCTCTGTGGCATTTGGGGAATTCTAGAGCATAGAGGTAGTTCGCCAGCACGGTGTGCTGGCTACGATTCCCTATTGCTGGGTAGGTAAGGAGAGGACTGGCACAATGCCATTCTGTGCTGCCCGCCTCTCTTCACCAGAGTGATTGTGAAAATGCTCAACAAGAGTGTGCCATCTGTGCCTACTGGGAAGTGAGTTTTTGCATCTAGTCATGATATGGACCCTCTGCCTTCCAGATACTTCGTCAGTTTCATCATCCAGTTCCAGTTCCACCAAGCTCTGTGCGAAGCTGCTGGCCAGGTGGGGCCCTTGCACAAGTGTGACATATATCAGTCAAAGCAGGCTGGAACAATTCTGGGGTAAGTGGGTGTGTTTAAAAAAAACCCCAAAAGACCAGATTCTTGCACAGGCTGGTTTGCAAAGGATCTGTCCCCTCCAGTCAGCAGTGTGGGACAGGAGGACTTTATCAGGCTTTGGGAGGTGGTCTGTGTGACGTCCCGCAGCACCTGGCCCCACCCTCCGTCTAATCCCAAGCAAACCACAAGTGGCCAGCTGGTATTCCTGGCAGCAGATTAATGATAGACATATTGCAGCCAGTCGGTGCCCCCTCCGACTGGGCTGGTGAGGCAAGAGAACGTCAGGGACGTGGGCCGTCTTTCCGAGCTCTGTCGTTCCTGGTATGATTTCTCTGGCTGGGAATGTCCTCCTGGAAGTGAAGCGTTTGCAGTGAGACAAATATGGTTTGAAAATATGGTTTCTAATAATGGGATGCTCTGGGGTTTCTCTCTAACAGTTAAATCTAAGTGTTAAAAGATATTTTAGCATGTCTGACTAAGTTCAAAAGATAACAGCGATTTAAGGAATGATTTTGTACTTAAGCTGTTCTAATGATCTCCTTCTCTTGGGTTTTTAGTCAGTAGTGGTTATCTTTACTTTCTCCCTAATTGTAGTTCCCTTCCCCTATTTCTTTGTAGTTTGTAGAAAAAAGCAATAAAAAATCCCCTCTGGGGGGCCAAAAAAAAAAGAGTTTGCAGTGAGGATGAGCATCAGGAAGAGGTATTTGATCTGTGGTGCTGCTTGTGGAATTGAAGTGGAGTTGGTAACAATTATGAAGCTCATTGCTGCTGATGTTTTTCAGCTCCTGGGTGTCTGCTGGGCAGGGAATTTAGTTTGGGTTTAAGACAAACAGCTGTGTGTGAGATTTGGGTGAATCCTTGCTTCACCAATTCTACTATGAGTATTAAATCCTGGGTTCCAGACACATGGCAGTGATCAGCTCTGGTTTATTCAGTGATTTCAGCAAAACTACAAGACGAGACTCCAGAGCCCCCGCTCTGTTAAATGGCTTGCAATTGCCACACCCAAACACACCCCACTCCCCGTGATAGGCTGTTTCTATGACATGACTACTAGATTGGTTACTTTCAGAGTCCTGGTCAGCTATTGTTCTTGTGCTCCAAGCTCAGCCAGTCTCTGCGGTGATTCAATCAGGGACAATTCAATCCCAATACATAACAATGAAAGAGTTAGATACAAATACCATCGCAAAACAAGACAGAGGTTTGCAAACTTTATATAGTTATGGTATGAACAAGGTAAATTTAGGGGAAACCTTCTCTCTTGTACAGAGTGTGGCCAGAGGTGCTGCCATCAAGGGTCTGAAAGACAGACTGAACCAATTCATGTATTCATAGTAGAATTGGTGACGCAAGGATTCACCCACATCTCACACACAGCTGTTTGTCTTAAACCCAAACTAAATTCCCTGCCCAGCAGACACTGGGCGTTACATGTATTCCTATGATCAGTTCCCCTGGAGAAAATGGTGGACTCTGTCTCATTATACCCTGCTGAGGTCGTGTCAGCTGAAGCTGCCATGAGTGTGGTGTGTGTTTATAATTCATGTGCATTCCTTCCCATGCGCTTACTTGCTTCAAAGCTGTAACGCCTTTCTGTCAAGGTTACTGGAGAGGCTGGTGGTGTCTAGCTTTCGTGGGAGCTTCTTTTCTTCCCGCTTTGCGGCCGTTAGAGACTACGCCAAATGCCCACGCGCAGGAGTCCATCTAATTGGGTAGAGCTGGGGGGGGCATACGAATGCCCTATATCCTATTATGCGCCTAGGTAGTCTGCCATTCCTAACAGTGTTCATGTTACTGCATCTATGGCTTTCCAATAAAAGTAAAACCTTCCTGGAAGCGTGTACTTCGTTGTTTGGCTGTGGGTCCTGACAAGTCGCCACAGCAAATTGATGCCGAGTGCCCAAGGCCAGGGCACTCTCCCAGAGCCTCTTCCTAGAGCTCGTTGTATTTATGCCCACAGTATATGTTTCTGTTTCTGTGGCATTGTGCAAGTATCCTGTCTATGCACTCATGGACGGACATTCTGTTTTCTGCAGGAATGCCATGAAACTGGGCTACAGCAAGCCATGGCCTGAAGCCATGCAGCTTATCACAGGACAGCCCAACATGTCGGCAGAAGCATTGCTGACCTATTTCCACCCACTAACAAACTGGCTAATCAATGAGAACATGAAAAACGGGGAAACCCTGGGCTGGCCTGAATACACCTGGACGCCCTACGCAGGTACGGAAAGCATTTCCATTTGGTCATGGACACACAAGCCCCAGAAGCAAAAGAAGTGGGGATGGGAGATGCCAGTAGTCGTCCACTGACAATGGCATCCTCCCAGGGCCGGCTCACCCACTAGGCGAACTAGGCATTCGCTTAGAGCGCCAGGCCCTGGATGGGGCACCAAGGTTTCCCCCCGCCCCCCCCTTTGGTGGCAGTGGGGGAAGGGGGGAGAGGCAGTGGTGGCAGCAGCAAAAGGGTGGCTGGCTCCGTAGGTTTCCAGGCCCCACCGGGAGTTTGGCATCTGCGCCACAAGGCAGCCTCGTCTAGGGCGCAGAAACACCTCTAGCCGGCCCTGCATCCTCCAAGGAACTGGCCTGCCTAGTGGCAAGCTGTGATCAAGGCCGGGATGGGATTAAACAACGAGGCTAGACCGAGGATTTGAAATCATTTCTCCTCCCACTGAATGACCATTGACTCCCTCTGATTAAAGACAAGAGCCAAGTGTGTCTACGTTTCTCTCCATTCTCATGCAGGCCAAGCGCAAGAGAGCAGCAGAGTCCAGTTCCTGGGCATGTCTTTGGACAGCAACGAAGCAGCAGTGGGCCTGTGGACCTTGCTGGGCCTTGGGCTGCTCCTCTTCATTGCCGCGCTAGTCTTGGGGGCCAGATTCCTCTCAGACAGGAGCAAGATCTTCAGTTCTAACTCTGAAATGGAGTTGAAATAGGTTGGATGCTTTCCATCCGTCCTCCGCCGTGCCTCCCCAGTGAGTGTGCAAAGGGACTGTGGGAGGCTGTGTGCAGGTTGCAGAGCTGTTTTTTCTGGTGCAGAGAGAGGGGTGTGGTCGTTCAGATCGGTGTGAGAGTGTGTGTGGGCGTGTGTGCCTGTGTGTATGCAGAGAAGCCCATGGCTTGTGTGGATCTAAGGTAGGGCTATTGTGTTTGTCTTCCCATGTGGATACCTAGGCTGTGAAGGTGCATAAGTACGTATTCACACAACACGTGTTTGCATATGAGTTGTACAGCTACCGGACGTGCACCTATGGGTCTGGGTTTTGAGTGTGGGCACTGTCTGGCCTAGTTTGCAAGGCATGAAGTATTTCTATGCACATGCACCATGTATCCAGCCTGTGCGTACAACTGTACGTTGCAGCCTTCTATATGCCAGGCAGATGCACTAACAAAAGCATAGAACTCGCCCCTCCCACTAGTAAACAAATAAAACATCTTTTTAACTATGCAAGCGCCAAAGCAGAGAACACCAGTATTTGGAAATGTTTGGATTCTTGAAAGAAGAAAAAGGATGAAAAAGCATGAAGAATGGATGAGTCATTACATTTGGGTTTAAAAA
>NW_015161468.1:191110-191309 GCF_001447785.1 Gekko japonicus | reverse complement strand
CTCACCCCCTGTGCACTAGAGCTTCCATCTTTACTGCCTAATATGGCTGGGCTGTAATCCTGCAAAACTTGGAAGAGTGGGGGTGCCTGCTCCACTGGCACAGAAGTCGGTGCCTCCTGTTCCCTTCAGGGGAGCCTAGTGAGAATCCTGTTGCCTCGATTTTCTAATAACAGGGTAAGATCTGCTACAGGCTCAAACT
>NW_015161468.1:179653-190753 GCF_001447785.1 Gekko japonicus | reverse complement strand
GATGCAGTAACATGAACACTGTTAGGAATGGCGGGTTACCTATGCGCATAATAGGATATAGGGCATTCGTATGGCCCCCCCCCAGTACTACCCAATTAGATGGCCTCCCGCGCGCGGGAATTCGGCAGATTCTCTAACGGCTGCGAAGCTGGGAAGGTAAGCCACTCCCACGAAACCTAGACACTACCAACTCCTCCAGTGACCTTGATAGATACGCGTTACCAGGGGTCATTTCGTAGAAAAAGAGCTAGGGGGGCTCATTAGCATAACTCATTCGCATATGCCACACCCCCTGACATCAGGGGCCCGGCGGTGGACCTGCAAGGCCAGCGGGAGTGCGAGGAAGCCCCGTCAAGGCCCTCCCTGGCCCCAGGCAGGCAGGGGTGGGGAGAGGCGGGGAGGAAGCAACTTACCCTCCCTCTTCTCCTGCCTCCTCCTGGCTGAATGAGGGCTGGAAGCGGGGCGGCCGGAAGCAGGGGGCGGGGCTTCGTCATGTGCCCCGCCCCCCTGCACCTCACCCGGGGGAACTGCGTTCCCCCGCGTTCCCCCCCGAAATGACCTCTGCGCGTTACAGCTTTGAAGCAATTAGGCACATGGGAAGGAATGCAAAGCAATTAGAAACATACATGGCAGCTTTAGCTGACATGTGGGGCCTTTGCTCTGAGCCAGCACGGCTCTTCTTACGTTCTTATTCCTTTTAAAGCAGACATGAAGAAACAAAGAGACTCTTTCTTTTCTTTCCCTGTCGCAAAGCTCCGTGTCGACCACTAAATCACGGGGATATCCTGCCTCTATAGGTTACAGCCCTCTGGCTGAAGAGAAGTCAGAAGTTTATGCTGGGTGTCAAGTGAAAACATGTCCCAGCCAAAGATCACTCAAGAACGCAGGGCTGACTACTGTGCTGAGAACAGCAGGAAGGCTGAGTTGAAACAGAAGAGTCCAACAAGTCTGTCTGTGAGGAGCCCTCATGGGTAGGGATGGCCCATTCGGACCCCTTTCGGGCTGCTGCAGGCCGATTCAGATTCTCTGATCTGAATCAGCCAGCTGCCAAATTGCCGCCAAATTTCCACGCCAATTCGGGACCCGTTATATCCTATGGGCCATTGAAGTCAATGGCAAAAACATAGGGTATATTCTGGGGGCTGGAGGGGAGGGGGTTTGAGGGAGAGGCTCCAAACCCACAGGGTAGCTGCTGGAGCCTCTCCCCAAGATACCAACCAGGTTTGAAGAACATTGGACCAGGGGGTCCAGTTCTACGGGCCCCCAAACAGGTTGCCCCTATCCCCTCCATTGTTCTCTATGGTGGGAAAAAAGTAACTTATTTTTCGTTACTGTGACTGTGATGAATCAAGACTTGGGCACTCATGTATGTGTGAGAGCCCTCAGTGACTCGGGGTGTGCCAGAGAGTTGATAAACCCCTCATTGGTAACAGGGTTGGGAGCCCCAGTGGAAAAGCTGTCAGATCCCATAGTATGCATGCAGATGGATGGTTCTTTCATGAAAGAGCCATGTAAATACCAGACGGACCCATTGCGAATGGGAGAGGGGGACCATTGGGAGCACCAACCATTTTTTATTACCCCCGCTGCGAGATTCCCGTTGGTGTTGGGAAGCCCCTGGTTACATGACCACGACCCATATATCTTGTGGGACAAAGGGAAGGTGAATTTCATCTCCCCCAAGTGCCAGAGCCATGGCTGGGATCCCGTTTGGGGTCCTACTCCTCCTGACAAGCCGGTACGGGCGTGCCTGGCAACGGAGGAGCTTCAGGTCATCCCCCCAGCGTATTGGGACTTGGACAGGGTGTTTGAGGAGGAGGAGGCTGATGAGTTGCCCCCGCATCGCAACACAGACTGTGCCATTGAGTTACTGCCCAGGCAAAAGTTACCCAAGGGTAAGCTCTACACCATGAGCCCCACAGAGAAAGAGGAGCTGAGGCGGTTTATTAATAAAAACTTGGCCTGGGGTTTTATATGCCCTGCCTCCTCCCCGTTTGCCACTCCCATGTTGTTTCAGAAAAAGAAGGACAGGGGTCTCCGCCTTTGCACGGATTGCAGAGGTCTGAACGCAGTCTCGACCACGAACGCTTACCCCCTCCCCCTAATAAAGGATCTCCTGGCTGAGGCGGCGAAAGGGAAAATCTTTTCCAAACTGGATCTGAGGGATGCGTACTTCCGGGTGCGCATAAGGGAGGGGGATGAATATAAGACTGCTTTCAATACCCCGCTGGGGCAGTTTGAATATCGAGTCATGCCGTTCGGACTTCAGGGGGCCCCTGGGATGTTCATGAACCTTATCAATGAAGTGTTGCACAAGCACCTGTTCAGGGGGGCCCTTGTTTACTTGGACGATGTCTTACTGTACTCCCCAGATGAACAATCACACATTAAGCTGGTGAGGGAAGTGCTTCAGACTTTGTACAAACAGGGAGGCTGAGCATCACAAAAAGATGATGGAAGACATGGATCTGAATGTCCAGAGCAGGGCTGAACAGAATGTCCTCCAGACGGATTTCATAGTGAAACGTGCCATTCTGGGGAGCATGACGTTTCCTTTCAGAGTGCCACTCCCCCTGAGGAAAATACATTTCTGTTTGTTTTTTTAAAAAGTGGAAGCAACCCCCCACACCCTGTTTTTGACAAAGTTCTTCACAGGAGAGGGGTCTGCAGATGGCCACTTAAGAGAGGGAAAATGAAACTCAAGAGAAGAAAAGAAGACTGGATTCTGCAAGTCTTTGTGGTTTGCCTCTTAGAATCATAGAATGCTAGAGTTGGAAGGGACCTTGCAGGTCATCTAGTCCAACCCCCTGCACTCTTACCACTCTTACAGTTAGGAAGTTTCTCCTGATATTTAGCTGGTATCGACTCCCTTGTAATTTCCACCCATTAGATCAAGTCTTGTAATCCGGAGCAAGAGAGAAGAGATCTGCTCCATCCTCTACATGACAGCCCTTCAAATATTTGAAGACTGCAATCAAGTCCCCTCTAAGCCTTCTCTTTCCCAGGCTAAACATACCCAACTCTTTCAGCCTTTCCTCATATGACTTGGATTCCAACCCTTTCACCATCCTGGTTGCCTTCCTCTGGACACACACGAGCTTGTCAAAATCCTTCCTAAAATGTGGTGCTCAAAACTGGACACAGTACTCCAGGTGAGGCCTGACCATAGCAGAATAGAGCAGAACTACCACCTCCCGTGATCTGGACACAGTGCTTCTCTTAATGCATCCTAGGATTGCATTAGCTTTCTTCACAGCCACATCACACTGCAGGCTCATGTTTAGCTTGTGATCAACCAGAACACCTACATCCCTTTCACACGTGCTGCTGTCAAGCCAAGTCCCTCCCATTCTATATCTGCGACTTTGATTTTTTGTACCTAAGTGTAAGACTCTGCACTTTTCTCTATTGAAATTCATTTTATTTGTCTCAGCCCACTGTTCCAGCCTATCTGGATCATTTTGAATCCAGACTCTGTCTTTTAAGCAGCGACCTATGCTTCCCCCCATTTTTTTTTCAAAAGCATCACCCATTTTCATTATATTTGTTATTATACATGATAATTCTCATCATTAAACCTTTTTAGTTCTTTGTTTTCCATTCAGCTACGATGAAACACACACTGTTACCCAGCTATTCTCTGTGCCAAATTTTAGACGCATAGGAGAAAATGTGTCAGTTTTATAGACAATTAAAGAAAAATACAATTAAAGAAAAGTGTGGGGGAACTAAATGAATGATATTCATTAATTCGTTGTTATTTCACTACCAGAATTAATTAGCTTCATTTTAGGTATTTATTTATTTATTTAATTCATACCTCACAAGGAACTTTGGTCAGCTTACAACTTTAAAAAAAAGAACATTTAGAAATATAATAAATACAGATACAAACAATCAATAGCACAATTAAATGAATAAAAAATAAAAAAATAATGAATTGCTTGGAGAATTAAAGCCACTGGCCATCTCCCTGACTCGTAACATTAGCCAAAGGCTGCACAAGCTGCCTTACGTGGCCTACGGAATGAGGGAGCCAATTCCAAAGAGAGGGGAACAACCACTGAAAATGGCAAGTGGGCAATTTGTGCCATACATGGTACTCAACCCCACAGCACCAGAGTTCATGAGACCACAGACAACCCCTGTGTTTCCTCCGGTGCCAGCTCCAGTGCCTGGACCAGCTCCGACACAGCCGAGAAAATAAGTAGATCACCAAAGATGTAAGTAATAACTCTCCTGAATGCATGTGAAAATGAATAAAATGATTTAATGCTTCATGAATCTGGCTTCTGCGTTGAATCACGTCCAGAAGGCGCTCCTTAACAAAGCGCCAAGACGGAACACAATTTGTGGTCCAGGCACCTGTAGAAAGCCCTGAGATGATGATTGGGAGGGGGAGTCATACTGGGAGAGGCAGTCCTGCAGGGAGGATGGTCCCAGACCATTTAGGACTTTATAAGTCAAAGCCAGCAAGTGGAATTTGCACTGGAAGCTGACCAGAGGTGTTGGTGTCACATATGCAGACTGGGGAGACTCAGCCATCCATCTAGCAGGCGGAAGCTTCCAAAGCATCTTCAAAGACTGCCCTACACAGGGGGCACCTAACAGTGGTCTGACTTGGAGGTGACTGTGAAAAGGCATATAGGTGCAAAAGCTTTTGGTCTTCACCACCCAGGCCAAATGTTTATCCAGGGTAAGGGCAAAATCAGGCTCCTAATGGAGTCCACTGCAAAGAGCTGGACTCCGTCAAGGGCAGGTAAAGTCTGCACTTTTTAAGGTTGACTATTATTAGTTTGGAAAATAATGTATCAGTCTCTTTGAAAAATCGTATGCGGACTCCAGCCCTCCTCAAAAACATTTGAGGGCTGGTTCCCTTACAGTGGCTGCTGCAGGCCATCCCAGTCACTCCTGCTGCAGGCAAGGCAAATACTTGTGCTCCTAGCAGGGCAACCACTAAAAAGGCCATCTCAACTAGCCCCCCCCTCCTTTCCATGGGGATGGAGGGTTTTGGGAGCCAGCAGGGTACAGTGACCAGGAGGGCCAGTTCTGAATCTCCCTGCTCTGCCATGGAACCCCACTGGGTGACCTTGGGCCAGTCACACACTCTCAGCCTCGCCCACCTCACAGGGTGGTTGTTGGAATGATAAAATGCAGGAGAGGAGAATGATTTTGTAAGCTGCTTTGGTCCCTCTTGGGGTAAAAGGTGGGGCAGAAATGAGTAAAGTTGTGAAAAGTATTCCTTCATTTTAAGTCACCCTTCATACTTTATATGTTTTATACATTAAATTAATTTAAATTGTTATGTTTATTAATAGTTATATTTATTAGCTAGCTGCATGTGGGCTGCATGGCCCCGCCTCTCCCATGGGGTGGAGGCAACAGTATCCCCTCTTCTTCAGCAGCATGGGGTCCGGCAGCTCCTCCCGGGGATACAGCGCCAGCAGGTGCGGGAGGAGGGGAGACCGCCTGCTATGGGGGGAAGGAAGGGCAGCTGTCGGACCTTGCCTGGCAGCCCCATCAGCCAGCCTTTGCCCCCCGACCAGGCGGCCCATCAGTGGTTGCGGCCGGATTCCACACAGATCTGTGCATCGTGCCTGCTGCCCAGGAACTTGGCCGGGAGACCTGTGCAGATGCCCCGGTGGTCTCCTCTCGCCCAGACATGCAGGCTGTTGAAGCGATTCCGGTTGTGGTAAACCTGCCGCTCCTCCCAGATGAGGCCAATGTGTGTGCAGTCCACGGGGGGGCCCCTGGCCATGGGAAACGCCACGAATGAGGCCCACCCAGCCTGGATGGGTGCCAGCTCAGCCTCCAGCATGGCCTCCAGGGAGATGGGAAGGCTCCAGCTCACCTGTGACCCTGACCCCTCCAGGACCTCGACCACAGCCCCTGGGAAGGAGCTGGTGGGCAGGAACCGGAGGGAGATCAGGACCTTCTGCCAGGTGGGGATGGCCACGGGGGCAGGGACCTGGCCGGGAAGTGCTGGCACAAGCTCCTCATGCAGGGCTTGGAACCAGTCCAGGACTTGAGAGCTGAATGCTGCCTTGTATCATTTTGGTGGGCATGACATAGCTTTTGGTGTTCACTTTGGACCAATGTAGTTATTTGCTTCTGTTTCTTACCTGAATTATTTCACAGCATGTTTTCCAACCGTCTGGCTGCTGTCCGTGAGGTTCCTGTGTTATTCTCTTGGCTGCTACGTTGTGGAATACTTTCCTGCCTTGTGTCTGCCCACAGCTTTTTTAAAAGGCTTTGCAGCCTCTGTAATGGTTCCCAACTCTCATTGTAGCTCATTGATTTTCTTTGCTGAAATTATGGTGAAGTCTTTTGCTCCCCAGGGCGACAGAAGGCTTCCTCCCGTCTTCAGCAGGCAGGAGAGGAGCAGCAGATAAGAAGGAATGAAGAGGAATTTATGTCAGTCGCTCTGCAGGGCTCATTGCGGGTGATTTTCCTGCCAGTGTTGAAGCAGCTTCAGATCTACTTTGTGGGCCCAGAAAAAAAAGGCTGCACAGTCCCCAGGAATGCGAAGAGCAGACCCAATGTCAGACCACTCTGTACGCAATAGTCCTTGATTAGGTTTATTGGTAAGATATGGCTTCTGGTCAGGTTAACACCTTTGCCAGAACTAACAATCAATAGCACAGGGATGTGAATTGGGGACTGGGTTCCACCCACCAAGCGTACGTCACATTCTCCCAGGCTACTACAGGTCATGAGAGATTATACGACCTAACTAGCTACATCTCAAGACTTCATTCTCCCAAGGCCACAGGCCCAGCTGGTACCCCTGAACCATGTGGGGGTAGCTTCGGGAAAGTTACAAGCGGCACCTCCACACAACTCCATGCATTCATTCTCATACTCCCCCCCCCCCAGGAATATAAGGAAGGCAGATAAGGTAACAAGCAGAGCCAGCAGATGGGCAAAGCAGGCAGGGGTTACAAAAGCGAACTTAAGCCTTAATATCAGAGGGCAGCAATACACACTCATAGATCTTAATATAAAGCCAAGCATTGATCCTGGTAGGGATCTGAACCTGACATACTGACCCCCTTAAACTCACCCTCCCCCCGGCTTATCGGGATACATTTTATGGAACCATCGAGGAAGGGTGGGGTCCCTAACACGTTTGGAAGCAACCCATTCGTTCTCTTCAGGACCAAAGTCTTTCCATTTGATGAGGTACTGCAACTGCCCATGATATACCCGGGATTCCAAAACCTCCTCAGTTACATGGTGGGGTTCCCCATCGATCTGAAAGGGAGGTGGGGCTGGAGGTTTGTGTGTCCGGGGTGAGGGTCCTGGGTCCCATTTCAGGAGCCTATAATGAAACACAGGATGCAGAGAACGCAAAGATTTAGGGAAGTCAAGTTCAACAGCCACTTTGTTGATAATGCGTACAACCTTAAAGGGCCCCACGTATTTCCACCCCAACTTTCGGCGGGGCTATAATCCCTTTGTATGCTTGGTAGAAATGTACACAGAGTCACCAGAGGTGAGATCCCATTCGGGGCAATGTTTCCCATCAGCATACGTTTTATAATCCTTTTTTGCCTTTTCTAGAGTCTCCTGAAATACCTCCCAATTTGTTGTAACGCTGGACCACCACAGCTGAGCATCGCTGGCGATGGGCTGGCCTAAGTCAACTTTTCCTTTTCGTTGGGATGGTGGAGAATGGGTTTGGAGGTAAATAAGGCCTTCAGATTTTTGACAGCTCGCTGACCAGTTCAGTTTACTTCCCCCCTTCATGGCGTCAGGCACTTTCCCTTAATCTTCAACAAGTCGGTCAAAGGTAGGGACACCTGCGCGAAGTTGGGGATGAAGGCACGATAAAAGTTTGAGAATCCTAAGAAACTCTGAAGCTGGTGCCTGGTTTTCGGGGCCTCCCACCCCAACACATCCCAAACTTTCTTAGGGTCCATTCCCAGCCCTTGTTGGGTAACCCGATAGCCCAAGAAGTCTATCTCCGTCTTATGGAACTCGCACTTGGACAGCTTGGCGTACAACTGGTTATTGTAGAGAGCCATCAGGACCTCCCTTACCAACTTAGCGTGAGAGTCCAAGTCTTGGGAATACATCAACATGTCATCTAGATAGCAAACTACCCCTCTGAATAAGGGCTTATGTGCCGAGCATTAATCCTGGTAGGGGTCTGAACCTGACACCCAAGTCCCAAGGACTGTTCTGGAGCCCACCCCCTTGACCTTGACTTGCACACGGGGATGTCCGGATTCAATTTTTATTCCAAAAGCTAGCTAAAAAGATAAATAAAGCCAGTTTCCTTATGGGGAGCTTCCAGTGGGAAATTGGATAGTCTTTCATTTTTTAATTCAGCAGTAAAACATGGTGGCAACACTTCTGGACCAAGTCTGAGGGGCTGTAGTGTTTTTGGATACAGAGCTAAATTTCTTTCAAAGGTGCTTCACTTTGGGGCTGCTTTTGCCTTAAAACCTTTAGGCTGAGGCTCAGCTTGTCCTGTGGATTCAGGTCCTGTGCTCCTTTTTGCAGACCTTTTTATTTGAGTAATGTTCATTTTTTAAGCAGTGCAGCTGGAGGCAAATGTCAAAGGTGGGCCCGTCCACACCTTCTTTCTTCTCACCCAACCCACCCTGAAGAAGAACAAAGCACCCCGTTTTCACAACGCACGTTCCCTTCAAAACGGCACTGCAGTTTGCATTTCAACTTTACTTTCCAATATTTCCAGTATTCATCAAAACAATGCCGAAAACATAAAGCTATTACTACTTTCAAAAGTTAATATTACAATAGGAAAGGAATGACTCTGGCTGCATTTGACATGCATGTGCAGCTCGTCATACCCCAAATGCACAGTGCATCTCCTGAATGCTGAGCAAGGGACCTCAGCAGTGAAGCCACATGAAATCCCCCCCACTCGCCCGCCAGTGTGCGTGCGATGTGGCAGGCCAGGGCAAGGGCAGGCACCGGCAAATAGTCCCTCTGCTTAAAGACCCCTCGGTCACTCAGGAAGAGAGCACCGTTCGCTGACTCCAGATCATTTTTTAAAAAACAATTCAAAAATCTTAGTACAGGGTCTTTCGTTACTGGTGATGGCTAAAGACAGGTTCAGGGAAGCCTCCTTGGAACCATTCCTGGGGACCAGTCCTGAAGACACACACACACACACACCACGCAAGGCACATGTCACCGGCTGCTGATGGGATGCCAACAGCAAAATCAATGCTGTCAGAGTTGACATCTGGTCTCCCTGTTGGGTATTACAAGTTGAAAACACTCAGTATATCTGGGGTGAAATGTTTGTTTATGTTACTCACAGGAAGTCACATGTGTCTCATGTAACCAATGTTCTTTAGATGTAGGAAGCCCGGGAATTTTCTCCCTGATCTAGGAGTTTGATTGGGACTAAAGTGTCAAGGTGTATTAGCATTTTATGGCTCCTCTTCCTGTCTTTGTTTGGTGTTCTGAAGAAGAAGGAGAGCAGCCAAAATCTCTCTCTTCTAGTTCTGTCTTTGTAGAGTAAGGATGTAGCCGATTTTGCTCTGTTGTTATTTTCATCCCAGTTACCCTTCCCCGTGCTAGAATTTAGTAAAACTTTATATTTTAATCACACATGGACTCTGAGTCTGAATTATCTTACTCTGGCTCTGCTGGGCTATCTTATCTCTGCTAAATACCATTTTTTGCAATATCTCACTATCCCTGGGGTGAGCCAAGAGGTGCCTTCCTCATGGGGGCCAGTGTTGGAGCCCTTCCAGTCCTGCCCCCCATTCCACCCTCCAGGGGCTGGAGAACCTTCACACGCCTCTGTCTGATGGGAATTCAAAAGGACACGATGGAAAGGAGACGGGAGCTTGCATGGCCTCCCCGGGGGGGGTGAGGGATCCCCCACTTTTGCAAGCTCCGGTCTGCTGCTGGCCAGCGGACCGGTGGGAATACCCCACCCCACCCCAAACAGATGCCCCCATGTGATGTCACCAACCCACTGACATCATTTCTGGAAGTGACGTCATCATGTCAGCGACACGGGGAGCAAGGTTCTATTTTTGGGGCAAAACCGTGTGGGCTGTGGCCATTTTTACCATAGGGTTTACCCAGAAGTAGAGCATCACCCCAACATCGCTTGATGACATCACTTCTGGGAGTGACATCAGTTGCCCGTGCCTCCCGGTGGCACACCCCCCCAGTCCCGCCCCACCGCTGGCAGGAGGAAGGCACCTGGGAACCCTACATGGGGGGCTGAAGATGCTCCTGTCTCTGTTCTCTCTCCCGCTAAGGAAATGGGAAAAACATGCATCATTGTCCACATGCACATGCGCACATGCACACCTTTTTCAGTCTCTTATGCATAGACGCAGTGTGTTTTTCGGAGACATGGGCACTTTCACACATGCTAAATAATGCAGTTTCAATCCACCACAGTGACTGTTTGCAGGTGGATTTTGCCATTTCACACAGTAAAATCCAGTTGCAAAGTGCACTGAAAGTGTGTACACATCATTGACAGGAGCTGGAACTAGAGATGGGAGCTCACTCCATCATGTGGCACACTCGGGTCTCAAACTGCTGAACTACCGACCTTCCACAGCCTGCAGTTTAGCGTCTTAACCACTTGAGCCACTGCAGCTCAGAAGTACCACCTTGATTTCATTGCGTGCCTGAGGATTGCTACAGGAAAAGGAAAGGACGGGTGGAAGCCACTTGCTGGCTGAAGTCTGCAACCTCCTGAGGAATAAAGGAGCCCCCTCCAAGCATGTGGAGACTAGAGTGGTGTATCTGCTCTGCTGTCCCTAAAGGAAGTAAGCCTGAACACAGACGTGGCTGAACACACTGAGCACAGACGTGGCTAGTCTAGGCAGGCCTTCCTCCCAAGTCGATCTGGGTTGGATGCCAAGGCTGCAATCTGATCGGCAGGAGACTTTCAGCATGCATCTGGGTTCATTATATTCTTTTGGGGGGAATCATTAAGCATGGATGGCGTTTATTTGCACGTTTATTGAGATGGTGCCAGCCAGGCCACCTTTCTGTGAAACAAAAGCCTTTAAAACCTAACAAGACACCCAATGAGGAGCAGCAGTAGCGGCGGCGGCATGGGGGGGGGGGCTTAGGAAGTGGGCGGCGCTT
>NW_015161468.1:164134-177771 GCF_001447785.1 Gekko japonicus | reverse complement strand
CTGGCCCCGCCTCTTGAGTCAGGGCGCCTCCCGCCGGCCAGAGAGCGCGAGGAAGGGTCCGGAGAGAAGCTGGCATCTTCAGGGAGGGAGGGAGGGAGGGAGGGAGGCGCTTTCAATCTGAAGGAAAGAATAGCCTTCATTTGTCCGAAGAGTATCCGAAACATCCCGGTAGCCGCCGTAGCCACGCAGGTGTTCTTCGCAAGGCCTTCGGCTTCTTGCTTTGTGGCTGACCTTGATGCTACTCAGGTCTTCTCGGTGCCACTTTCTTATCTGTGTCGGCTTGCGAGCAGTCCTCCTCGGGGTTTCTCTTCCTGCTATACCGCTTCCTTCCGTGCCAGTTGGCCATGGTTTCCCACTTAAGGGCACCGGTTCTTCAGAATCGAGTGTGGTCCGGAGTCGTTCTCCCCTCCTCTGGGGCGGTTTCCTCTTTTGCAGGCTGTTTCGAGGGGTTGCCTTCTTCTTTGTCTAGTTTAACAAACTTACACGACCAAGCCACCTTTTAGAAGCCTTCAAATCCAAGCCCTTCCCCTCAAGACACCCGCAGGCGGGAATAAAAACTGGTTCTTGCCGGAGGTGGCTCAAGTGAAGACTCCTTTCCACCTTTGCTGGGACGCAGGAGAAGAGCTGCCCAGCGGAGCGAAAGGCCGCCTCGCCTCCCTGGCCTCCTTGGCCAGCCGGCCAGCCGGCCCCTCCCTGCCTGCCTGCCTGCCTGCCTGCCCTTGACTCCCCGCGGCCCCCCTCCGCCCAGCGCCGGATGAGCCGCCGGGCCGCCGCCGGGGAGAGGCGCTGCTTCAGCACCGCGACCTGTGGACAGCTCCCGCCTCCCGCCGCCGCCGCCGCCGGAGCGCTCCTTCCCAAGCCAAGCCAAGCCAGGAGTCCTGCCCGCCCGGCACGCGCCCTGCCTCGCCGCCGCCTCCTCTCCGGCCCGGGCCGCTCCAGCCTCCCTGGCGCCGATGACGACGCCCCCTCTCGGGGGGCCAGAGGGGGCCCCGCCCCGCGCCCCGCGCCCCGCAGCCCAGCCGAGGGAGCCCCCGCGCCGAGGAGGGAGAGCGAGAGCGAGAGGCGGCGTCTAGCCGCGCGGAGGCGCCTCTGCGGCCGCCCGCCCGGCCACTCCTCGCCCCCTTCCCTGGCCCGGGACCGGCCTCCGCCCGCCAGAGGAGCGCCAAGATGCCCGTCCGGAGAGGCCACGTGGCCCCCCAGAACACTTACCTGGACACCATCATCCGGAAGTTCGAGGGGCAGAGTGAGTCGCCGCCTTCCTTGTTGTCTGCCTCCCCCACCCCTCCCTCCCTCCCCCCCGGCCGGGGGAAAGCGCCTCCGCAGCCGGCATCCCTCCTGCTCCTGCCTGGACCTTGGACCCTGTGGACATGGCCACACTCTCACGCCTCCCGGAGGAAATCGGAGAGGGAGGGGAGGGGGGGGGCTCTGTCTGGAATACAGTTTATATTAGTATAGTGGAACAGGTTGCGGTTAAAAAAATCTCTGGGAAAGGAGGTTTGTTCACTAGCAAACTAGGAGAGAAGTCATTACTCTAGAGTTTTCTTGGGGGGGTGGGGGGTTATCCTTTGAGACAGTGTTCCCGTCTTTAAATATATATATTTGTGTGTGTGTGTGTGTGTGCATCTCTGCCCCTTTGCCCAGTCTTGGGTGAATGGAAGGATCTCTCGTGCCAGTGCCTGACTCTGCCAGGCAGCCGGGGAGACAGGAGGAGCTGCCGCGCTTCCTGGGGTCTCTGGTGGCATGGGGGCAACGTGCCGGAATCCAGGGGAAATGTACACCATCAGTAGCCTTTCATGGGGTTCTGTGGCAGGCAGGCAGGGAGCTTCAGGGTACGCAGCACAGCAGGAAGGCCAGTCCAGGGGCTAATTCCCTCTGCCGGACTTTGGGTCTGCGGCACAGAACCGAGTGCTGGTGGTCGACACCATAGTGCGGCCCGGGAGAGACAGCGGATCAAACGCCAGCACAGTCCCCTCAGCCTCAGAGTCTCCGCTGGACACCGAGGGGCAGGCAGGGGGACCCTTCCTCTGGACTCTCTGGAGTCTCATTTCAAAGCCTCCCAGGGCTGCTCAGACGCACTTGGCAACCTACACAGAACCTCCAGGGTGGACCACTTTGAGAGGAGAGGAGAAGGCCTCGGCTCACGCAAAGTGGGACGCAACGGAGGAGGGAAACGGGCACATCCGGGGGGGCCCCTCTCATTCCGTTCTGACTTCCAGTCCTGGAATTTGCTAGGCTGCCTCGCTCAGTAGACCTGCATCGGCTGTCTTTGGCAAAGGAAGCAGGAGAGGCCCCGGGGGTGGGTGGCCTGAGGACTGTCCACCCCTTTTCTTTGCAAAACTGCAAAGAAAGGGGCAGATATTTTTTCCCTGTACCGGCAGGCCTAAGTGCTTCAGGAATGTCCGGAGAGACCAGGAGGCCAGCAATAGGCCTGATTACAAATGCATCCATCCGCCAGCCCCCTTCCCCTGCTCTGCCGGCTGAGAAGCCCAGGGCGATCCCAGGGAAGCATCCTAAATCACTCGCTTTGACCGGAACAATCGGCTTCTGTGAGATCTTAACTGTGCCACCATTGCTCAGACTCAGCATCTGAGTTCCCCCCTAACACAGAGCGAAACCTCGACCATGAAACCAATTCCAGCAGTAAGCCTCCACCCACGCCCTTTGGTATCCTGCTTTGTACCCAGCTGAAATCCTGGACTGCAGGCAGCTTTCCGTCACCAAGCTCAGTTGTGCCAAGAACCACCAAGCTACGGCCCTTGGGCTCCCCCCCCCTTCATGGGCCACGGCGACCGGGTAGCTTGTCATGCCCTGTTCTTGACTCTCAGCCCCCCCCCCCGCTCCCCTGCAGCTGGGATCTATCGCCCGTTGCAACATTGTAGTCGTATTTCTTGCCCCTCCCCAGCAGATGCAACGTTACACACGTAGTCTTTATTGCATCAGCAAATAAGCCGTAGCAAAACACAAGGCATCTAAACTTGCACAAGGAGAGTCACCATTTAAAGTCAAAAACTCTCTATCAAAAGTTTTTAAAAGGTGCACTCAGTGCACTGTTGATAAAGGTCGATGCATTTAAACCTAGAAATGTGTTTCACATTTGAAATTAAAACAAGGGGAACAACCAGCAAAAACAGCCCTCCACCCTGCACTGGAGGATCCTGAGAAAGGAGAGAAGGATTAACCCTCGCTTCAAGGTGCACGCTTCTCTGTGCCTGCTCTGAAGTGAAAAATTTAATAGAATAAAGGCATCATCAATATACTTAATCCTCAACATGGTACCATCTGTGGATATTTAAATCTGGACATTGGGCCATGAACAGACAAGACAGATTTTTGTACAAACCCGAGAAAAGCGTCACGTTTGCAGGACAATTGGAAAACTAGGAAAAGGTGGGTGAATCCCCCCCCCCCGAAAAAAAGAAGCAGCACCTGTGGTTTAAGAAAAGGATGCCTTTTGAGTGGCTGTTATTGCTAGGGAACCACAAAAATATTGGCAGCCTTCAAGCCTTGTTTTCTGTCATGGAAAAAGCAGGGGGGAAGCGCAGGCCCCTTCCAGGGCTGTTTTGGCTTTCGAGGGAGGACTTTTTGTAACCAGGCCTGACAGCAACCACCAGGCAACTTAATACCCACATGACATTCATGACATTGCTGCTGTTCATCAGCAGCCACCTTACAAAGGCCAGTGTGATGCTGGGCTGAACATTTCGGACTAGGCGATAGAAGACCCAGGTTCAAACCCCCACTCTGCGGTGGACGCTCACTGAGTGATGCTGGGCCAGACTCTCTCCGTCCCTCTCAGCCTAACCTGCCTCACAGGTGTATTGTAAGAGCAAAATGGAGGTGAGGGGACTGATGTAAGCTGCTGTGGATCCTCACTGGCGAGAAAGGTGGGGTGTCTATGAAGTGAAATAATGAATAAATGTAGCTGGAGATTGGGGCAGATCAAAATGTAGGTCGTCTGGTGGGAAGGAGACCAGGTCGCAGTGATCGCATCCAGGTCAGATGACGGCCAGTGTTCCCTCTAAGCTGTGGAGTCTTGTGAGCAAAAATTCCACTTTGTGAGCTACTGGCATTAAAGCTGTGAGTGAGTGATTTGGCTGCTGCATAAATCAGTTTGCTCTGGAGCCCCATCCTTCCTGAGCTAAGACAAAAATGTGTGAGCTGGAAGCTAAAAAACTGTGAGCTAGCTCACACTAACTCAGCTTAGAGGGAACACTGATGACGGCCACAGGCTTCGCATGAGGCTGCCTTTGAAAATGGCTTGGAAACTCGGGCTAGTCTCAGAGGCCGGTTACAAGGACTGTTCTGAAAGATCTTCAGGGTTTGCCCGTCTGTTCCCAGCCACAATTCAAAGTGCCTGTTCTTATGTTTAGGGTCCTAAATGGCTTGGGGGCCTGGTGCCCGGAGGACTGTCTCCCCCCCGTACTCTCGAGCCTGCCCAGTAGGTTCTGCCTCGCAAGCCCTGCTCTCTGTGACCCCACCTCCAGATGTGAGGCGGGTGGTGACCAAAGGCAGAGCATTTTCTGTGGTGGCCCCTCAGGCCTGGAATGGCCTCTCCTCTGTGGCTTGTCTGGCACCAAGTTTACACTCTTTTAGGTTCCAGGACAAAGACGTATTTTTACCCAGGCTTTTCATTAGGGATATTATCAGCTTATGTTTTAATGATAGGGGGTTTTCCTGCTGTTTATGTCCAAAGGTTTGTTTTTAATGGCTTTTTATATTGTGTTTTTTAATTGTAAGCCAGCTTGAGTGGGACTCTGAAAAGGCAGCATAAAAATATCATAGAAACATAGAGTTGGAAGGTGTCCCAAGGGTCATCTAATCCAACCCTCTGCCCAATGCAGGGAGTTCACAGCTACCTCTCCCCCCCACCCCCTAAGTAAATAAATAAATAAAGGAGAAACATCATGGAAAGAGGAGAGGATATGGGAGCTGCTAGCTGTAAGAGGAAGGTGTGGGGAAAGTGAGGTGCCCCCTGCAAGTCCTTGCAGGTTCCCCACCGCATAAGTATCTTCTGTTCTGCCCCAGCAGCAGCCACCACACACCTGGGTCCTGGACTGGTGCCAACCACTGCCCAGCTGGGCCCGGGTGTTCTCGGGAGAGGCTGCCCAGGGGAGGGGAAGGTAGGCCAGCTGGTGGGCATGGAAGAGAGAAGCAGGAAAGGGGGTGAAAAGGAGAACTCTCAGGGAAGGGAAAGTGTGGACAGTGGAGGAGGAAATCAGATCCCCCTGCAAGTCCCTGGGGCTTCTCTCCTATTTACCTGACGTTTCAGGGGCAGGGTGCCTTAGGGGAAGAGTGCAGTCCCTGATACCAGTTGGGCCTGAATGCCAAAATGTGTTTCTGTCTAAAGCCAGGGGAAAACCTACCAAATATATTTGCTAATGTGCCTAGTCTGAATCCTATACAGTTTAATGCAGGGCAGCACAATCCTAGGCCCCAGGTGGCAGTGCAGCACCAATTGTCATGCCTGCCCTTGACTCAGCCCCAGAGCCAGCTCCTGATAGCCTAAGAGGGGAGGATTCAGTGCCTTTAAGAGCTGAAGAAGCATCAGGATCTGCACCTACTGTGAGTACTGAGGAGGATACACAGCAATCTGAGTCAACTACAGGACGGTTTGCACCTGGGATTGAGCAGGCCATAAGCAGCTCACCACCTGCATCTCCCCCACCTGTACGTAGGCTTAGGGATCAGAGACGTCAGGAGCTGGCTAGCCGACGAAAAGAAGCACGTTCAAGAGGGCAGAGATCCTTGAGCCGTGAGTTTTAACAGCAGCCAGGACCTCGCACAAAGGTGCTAATGAGTTAATGGGCCAGAGCACTATTTAGTAGGGCCTCTGGCCATGAGCAATTTGTGCTGGCAACCTCGTTCGTAGAACCAGAAGCTCTGCACCTTGATTCCTGTTTGACTCTGTGGCTTTTGGACTCGGCTTGTGTTTGGACTGCTCTGGCTCCTGACTTCCGGCTTTGAACTTGACCACGCCCTCGGCTTTGCTCCCTGTACTCTGACCTCTGGTAACGTTTGACTACGGCTTTGTCTGGTGTTTTGGGACTTGTTTAATGCTATGCTGACTGCTCTCCCGGCTGACCTTTGGACTTGTATTGTGACTCCCCCTGTCTGCCTGCCTTCCTGGCTCTACCGTGACACCAATATCCGTATCTGACAATCCAGTCACAAAGGCAAGAAAATGCCCCTAAAGGCCTAGTCTGAGGAGCTGAGAACAGGGCAACTGCCTGGAAACAGCTGCCACCGCCCTCCCTTTTGCCACATAGGGAAGTAGCCTGCCAAGCACACCAGCACTGGTGGGGTATCACGTGGCATCACCCCAGCCGCAGGAAACAACAAGGGGCAGAACAATAGAGTGGGCTCTACATCTAGAGTTCTGATCACCAAAGTGCCCTCTAAGCGCATGTATATTCTGAGCAGAGAGAGCATGCCATGTCCCCTAATATATAAAACGGTGGTTTTCAGCCCAAGGGTCAGGACCTTCAAATGGATTGTACACCCCCTCCTTCATTTTGGATCTTGCTAAGTTTCTGCGTTGCCTGGGAGGATGGCCAGCAGGCTGCTCTCAAGAGAGTATTTTCATTCACACCCTCCCGAGTTCTTACATAGAAAGCTGGCTTGCTTTCCTCCACCACTGAGTACCAGGTGCAAGATCTCTCAGTGTCTAGGATGTAGTTTTGATGATGCTGTTCTTGACTTGTAGCCAGGAATTAGGGTATAAGATGCTCGGTTTTAGCTGTGTATCTCATCCGGGATTCAGCTAGCCCTGCTGTGTGTGTGTGAGGCTCAGTAGACTGGGGTTAGCCTGCACCTTTTCTGTAAGTTTGATACTTTTACCAAAATCTCCTTGTCGGCAAACCTGGATCTTGCAGGTTTTCTTGGGATTGCTGTGAACCTTGGAGCTGCTGGCCAGAGCCCCAAACACCTGGGAAGGATGACCCAAGGTTGGCCACTGATCCAGGCTGTGGGGTGTCTGCTGAGCTTTGTACAGTGCTTGTCTTTGGACTTCTCATGAAGATATGGCTGTGAGGGACACTGGGAGGTGGTGGAAGGATCAGTTGTCCTTTAGGACCCTGCAGAGACCATAGGTGGTCTGACGAGCCTTGGAGTGCAAACTGAGCTGCACCAGCAGAGGTTTACACAGAGCCACAGGGCCAGCGTGCCGCAGTAGCAGCATGCCACTAGATGCGGTGGAGAGTCTTTGGATTATGCCAGGTCTGGATTTAGTTGCCATCCTGAGCAGTTTTCCAGCTGGCCTTAGCAATGCGCCATAAAGAACCCAAATGGTAAAAGAATGGCGTCTGATCTTACGCTCTGCGTGTGCGCCTGCCCAGTTGAGACCAGTGGTGGGGTGATGGAAACGGAGACCAGCAGATGCCTCACTTGCTGCCTGCTCCAGTTCTTGGGAGGTTCTCTGCTGCTGCCATCAGTAGCACCAGAGGCAGGATGAACCAGAGGGATGAGAGCGCTGACCTTCCCCGGCTTATTTAATTCCGTGGAAAAGTAGGCCGTGGGAGTTCTGTTTGGACGATAGCTGCAGCACAGGGGAGGCACTTTGCCCCTGAGAGAGACCCCTCTCTGCGGGGTGGAGGCGAGAGGCAATTTCTCGTTCCTGTGTGAAGAAATCAGGATGGGGTTTATTTGAAGACCAAAATGAAGTGTGTGCATAAGGGAGATTGCTCGCCTTCATCTCTCTCAGCCTTTTTCTCCCCAGCCGGCTCACATTCAGTATTTTGGTGGAGGGGGGGGGGAATGTTTCACACCCCAAAATAAGGTTGAGGCCCAGGAAGGAGCGGGGCTTTGCTCAGGGTTTGCTTAGAAACAGATGTCATCGATGTGGATTTGGACCCTGCTTATGATCATCTGTTACTTGGGACCACGTGTGTTTCCCTGCGTTTCCCAACACTTGCCTCTGCTCCCTCTGCAAGCAAGCACTTGAACGTTGGGGATATTTCCGAACTGGGCTTCCACCCCTCTGGCCACGTCTAGGAAAACCTGCGACACACTGGTGGCCGGGGTTCTTTGCCACGGCGTGGGGTCTTCGCACTTCTCAGTGCTTCAGTGTGTGGCTTGCTTGAGGACTTTATGTGTATATATTTACCCTGAATCTTTTTTTTCTGGAAGGCATTTAAAGAAAATGAATGGGACTAATTACTAAAATGGGGAAATGAGACATCTCAGAAGAAAATAACTGTGAAAACAAAGGCAATTTCTGTGCATCTCTCTAACAGATTTGGAATGTACAGATTCACCTCGGGGTTAAAAAAAAGAAAAGTTCAGTAAAGGCAGCCAACCTTAGGGCCTGGTGGACAGCACGCCAGTTCTACAGTCAGCCAGAAGGACTTCTAGATTCCCAGAGGTCTCCTTACACTCCTGGAGCCCAGCTTCCGCCTGCAACAGCCCCAAATGCCCCCACTCCGGTTCCATTGAGCCCCTCTCCCTAGAGGGAGGAGATTTCAGGGGGCATTTTAGGCTGCTGTAGAAGGGCTTGACTTCCATTTGAATCTGCTCTGACCTGGCTGGTCCAGCCCAGCCCGGTCTCATCGGATCTTGGAAGCTAAACAGGGTTGACCTTGGCTAGGAGTTGGGCAGGGAATGGCAAAGCACCTGAATCCAATGTTCCCTCTAAGCTGAGTTAGTGTGAGCTAGCTCACAGTTTTTTAGCCTCCGGCTCACGCATTTTTGTCTTAGCTCAGGAAGGATGGCTCCAGAGCAAACTCATTTATGCAGTAGCCAAACTGCTTGCTCACAACTTTAATGCCAGTCGCTCACAAAGTAGAATTTTTGCTCACAAGACTCCACAGCTTAGAGGGAACCTTGCCTGAATCCATCTCTTCCCTTGGAAATCTTACAGGGACACCAGAAGCTTTGCTCCTATCGTTGCCTCCAGGCAAAACCTCCGCTCCGAAGAGCTTACATAAGAACATAAGAGTCGCCAATGTTGGATCAGGCCAAAGGCCCATCCAGCCCAACACTCTGTGTCACACAGTGGCCAGAAATACCAGGTGCCATCAGGAGGTCCAGCAGTGGGGCCAGGACACTAGGAGCCCTCCCACTGTTGACCCCCCCCCCAAGCACCAGGAATACAGGGCATCACCTGCCCCAGACCGAGAGTTCCTGTCTATACCTTGTGGCTAATAGCCACTGATGGACCTCTGCTCCATATGCTTATCTAATTCCGTTTTGAAGCCGTCCATGCTTGTAGCTGCCACCACCTCCTGTGGCAGTGAATTCCATGTGTTAATCACTCTTTGGGTGAAGAAGGACTTCCTTTGATCCATTCTAACCCGACCGCTCAGCAGTTTCATGGAGTGCCCACGAGTTTCTGACTTCTTTGAAGAGAAGGGCAGAGCTTAGGAGTGATAAGAGGAGGAGGAGACGACAGAGAAGCAAAGGCTGTGTCGTCAGCCACAAGGGCAGAGGGGCATCAGACAGGCACGTGCCAGAGACTTCAGGAGGCCCAATCAGCCCACAAGAGAACGGACGGGGGGGAGGGACTCCCCCCTTTCACAGTGCTGCAAGCCCGGCCTTTGGAGCAATTATTTTAACTTATTAAAACACATGTACCCTGCCTTTCTCCTTACAAATAAGCAGAATTTGTCAAGCAGAGCACGTCTGCAAATCCATTATTTTGATAATGCTGGGATACCTTTGTGAGTTTTATTTCTGGCTAAGCATGGACAAGATTACCGTCTACAACATTTGCCAACAAGCTTTGCAAAAGCTCTTGTTGGTTGTAAGAATTAAAAATTTAGATTTTACAGGCGTTTATCTTATTAAAGATTGACGTAGCACTGATCCCAGCTTCAGCAGTGACTCATGGGTAATGATGAGTTACACCCCCACCATCGCCTCTGAATTGAGCTAGACACAATAAATCAGCAAAATAGCTCAGTTTCCCCAAAAGCCCAATTCTGACGTCAGAATTCAGCTTGCAAGTCCTGACCTGCCCCCCCTCCCTTCTCCCCTGCCGTGGGCTGTGTGGGGCAGGGGGTCTCCCGCCCGCCCGCCTTCCCCAGCACCTTCAACAACCCCCCCCCCGGCTACGCCTAGGGCAGCTTGGGAAATGTGGTCCACACAGGCGTAGTTCTGACTAACTGCGTGTCTGTTAAGGCTCACTGGGGCTTGTTATGAACTAGAGTTCGGGGGGGCAAGAGGGTGCGGCTACTTTTTCAGAGGGAAAAGAGGAGGCCAGGGCAGGGGCAGGGAATTCAGGCCAGTCTCCCCTTCCAGCCCTCCTCTCAGCCAGCAGAACCTGCTTAGCGGCTTCAGAAGTGGCCATCGAGACGAGTTGGGACCACAGTCAAAGTCTTCCTGGAGAGCTCGCCAGGTTTATCCATGCTCTGGTCACATCCAGGTTAGGCAATTGCAGGGGTCGTTTCGTAGAAAAAGAGCTAGGGGAACTCATTAGCATAACTCATTAGCATATGCCACACCCCCTGACATCACCGGAAGTGTGTCATAATCCGGGGGGGTGAGGCTTTTTGCTCCGGAGCAAAATGAAGCGTGGTATCGCGGTCAGACTTCCCCCCCGATGCTCCGGGCACATGCTCCCAGCCGCGATCACAAGTCGACAGTGAAGTGTGGCAAGGGGGGGGGGGAGAAGCGGCATGGCACAATCCCAAACGTGGCGATTGCAAGCTGCCGCTTCCCGACCTCAAGGGCATTCTTTTCCCCAGCCAGAGGTCCCGCCTGCGCATGACCACGGAAGTGTATCCATAGAACAGTGGGCATGCGCAGCTCCACATTTGTGTGCATACCATGGAGGCTTAAACAAAACGTCCGGTGTGAGACGGGACGCAGACGGGCACTGGATGCTACGGGATACCAGCGCTTCCGCGATCCGACGCCCGCCCGCGCTGCACGTTTTCCGGAAAATACTGCACTTTTCCTACTATCTTTTAACTCCGCTTCTTCAGCCGGGTGCCACACGTTGCCTATGGGTGTGGGACACTTGCCAGATGTTCACGTGTGATCGCGCCCGTAAAATCCGCACGGCAGCCGTCTCTACCACGTAGCTAATTCTCCGTGTGATGGGGCCTTCGTTATTCTGTTGCTGTAGAGCAGGTGTGTCAAACATAAGGCAACTGGAGCAAGGGAGGGGACAGGAGACTGCTCGGGGAGGGGAGTGGGTGGAGCCTCTCCGATTGTGGCTCCAGCACGGTGGAACGACCTCGTCTGCAGCAGTCAAGTAAGTAGGCTGGGAGCCTCTGCCCAGTGCTGCACCCCGTGGGTTTCCCTCTGCTCCCCCCCTCCCAGCCCATGAGGCTTTGTGGTGAGGATACACCAACTTGGAGCTTATGAGCTTTGTACCTCCAGGACCGGGCGTTACGTTTTATGGCACCCGACAAAGTCACGTTTATGTAAGATCCAACCCTCAAGACAAATGAGTCTGATACTTCTGCTTTAGAGGTTTATGTTGCTGATTGATTTAATATAAGTGTGTGTGTATATATATATACAATATGTATATAATGTTGTGGCTTTGTAGGATGCAAGCTGTGGATGCAAGCTGTGGAAGGTCAGTAGTTCAGCAGTTTGAGACCCGAGTGTGCTGCATGACGGAGTGAGTTCCCCTCTCTAGTTCCCGCTCCTGCCAACCTAGCAGTTCGAAAGCAAGACATTGCAAGTAGATAAATAGGTACCGCTTTGGTGGGAAGGGAACAGTGTTCCATGCACCTTGGTGTTTAGTCATGCCGGCCACATGACCACGGAAATGTCTTCGGACAGCACTGGCTCTTCGGCTTGGAAACGGAGATGAGCCCCGCAACCCTAGAGTCGGATTCGACTGGCTTTCGAGCAAGGGAGACCTTGACCTTTACCTTTTACTAAGGTGCCCTAAGAGCCTACTTGGTTGAGGACAGGAGTAGAAATGCTTTAAATCAACACGGAGATTTCGGACACCCTCTGGACTTCTGTTCCCAGCGTGCCCTGAGACCACCGTGAGCATTGTGAGAACCACGGCTGAGGCTCAGAGGAAGAGAGCATGGATGTCAGCAGCCACCACCAAACGGCCGGGTTAGCAGCAGCTGTTGCCCTGCCGGCCCAGGGAAAGGGGAGGGCGTGAACAGGAAGGGAGGGACGAGGGAGTTCTTCCAAGCATAATGGTTGCCATGATGTCGATTCATTAAAATTCATCTTCTGGCCTGAGGGACTGAGTGTTGGCAGCATCTCTCATCTTGGCCCCAAGGCACAGAGCAAGTGCTGAACAAGACGGAGAGGAAGTGTGAGAGCCAGGAAGCAGAGCTGGAAACAAACGCAGAGTGTGTGACTGTAGAATGTGCAGAGGGGTGACCGGGTGTGAAAAGCGAGGTGTGCCTTCCCATTTCTATGGTTCACACTGCATGAGTGAATCTGCAGGCATTTTAATGCGATCATAAATGACTTTGTATGTCTGTGACTTTGTATGTTTGTATATTGAGTATATTGAGCTGCGGTGGCTCAAGGGGTTAAGATGCTGAGCTGCAGGCTGTGGAAGGTTGGTCATTTAGCAGTTCGAGACCCGAGTGTGCCGCATGACGGAGTGAGCTCCCGTCTCTAGGTCCTGCCAACCGAGCAGTTCGAAAGCAAGACATTGCAAGTAGATAAATAGGTACCACTTCGGTGGGAAGGTCACAGCGTTCCGTGCGCCTTGGTGTTTAGTCATGCCGGCCACACGACCATGGAAACATCTTCGGACAGCGCTGGCTCTTCGGCTTTGAAACGGAGATGAGCCTCGCAACCCTAGAGTCGGACTCGACTGGCTTTCGAGCAAGGGAACCTTTACCTTTTTATATTGAGTTTTAGAGCAACAGAAATTGCGGTGGAACAGAGTTTGAGTCCAGTGGCACCTTTAAGACCAACAAAGTTTAATTCTGGGTTTATACTATGGGCTTTTGTGTACATGCACACTTCTTCAGATACAGTGAAACAAGACTTCCTCAACCATTACATGTGGGGGGTTTAGTTGTCAGGAAGAGCTAATTAGAGTTGTAATTAGAGCGAGTTAGATCCATAAGTAACTAAGCTATAAGTATAGCTAAGATTGGATTAAAGCCGTTGGTAAGACCTATGAACAGAGAATGTGGTGGTTTGGGGTCTCATTTGGGAAGTATTTTTGAGCATACTGCTCTTTCTTTCATGCCAGTGAGTCTGGTCACCACCTTCTTCGGGACAGTGATTTTTACAGAGACCAGAGAATTTTGGACTGTGTGTGTCAGATCATGGTAGTGTGGGAGAACTAACTTTCAAAAATAAGCAGATGCAAACTAGGCCTCAAATTAAGTCAAGATGAGATACGCATGTCTGTCGTTGCTGAATATCACTCTGTAGCTCTCTGATCCACCAAAGCTACCTCATGGGCTTTTTCTTTTCCATGCTTCTTCTCAAGATCTCTAGGCAAATGGTTGGCTCACCTTTTCTGTTGCTTCTTTCTCCTAACATACCTGTATCATCTGAATGTCAACATTATTTGGGGAGGGGGAGGGAGACAGGCATTTGGTAGCTAGGAGTTAAAAGAAATTTATTTTGACCCCCTGTGTTTTATTATTTGGCATGACCAGGCAGGTCATCAAGACAAATAAAAACTCAAGGAAATAACATGTTACCTGAGCTAGGTGGGCCATTCTGCATGTCCATTTCAGAGTGCTGGATGAGGA
>NW_015161468.1:156798-164101 GCF_001447785.1 Gekko japonicus | reverse complement strand
CTTCAAGACCATGTCATAGTTTACTTTTGCCAGTCAGCCTGCGGTCACAATTCAGGACGTTTAATTCTATTTCCCTGTAACAGCATTGTGCTACCAACTTAAAAATCAACATCTCCACCACCACCCCGCCTGCCCCTACACGCACACGCACACTCACAGCTGTCCACTCCCTTGCCCATCCACCCTGCTTTAAGCTCTAATTCACTAAAATATTGGTAAGCAACCTAATCCTCTGCTGGTGCCTTTGCCAAGATTCATGGAACTGAACCCATCTGCCTTCTGTACAGTCCTGCTTGCAAGCAGGCAGAGGGATTCCAGGCAGCCATTGCCTAGGAGAGAGGGGGACCGGCTGCCAATGGGGCTGCTCAGGCAAGCAGAGCTGCAGCCGAGGTCATTTGGGAAGGGCAGGGAAACCCTCCTGTGGTCGCCTCGGGGGCCATCGTTGTGGCAGCCTTGCTGGGCACAACTTTTAGGGTGTGCTCTGCTTCCCGGTGGAGTTTCCAGCTGGTCTTTCACAGGTCGGTTATCTTTAACTGGCAGGCAGCTCCATCAGAGGCAATGTGTGTTCTGAAGCAGACTTCTACAGGTGAATTTGTATACCTGTAGAGACACAGCAGCCAGGGAGATGCTCACAGACTAAATACTCTTTCTGCATACACCAAATGATGCAAGGACAACAAGCATGTAACTATCTCTCCAAGAATCTGAGATTTTTTAAGGTTACCAGAAAGTATGCCCCATTGAACTCCACGCTGAATTCTTGTGCGTGAATCATTTTTAGGATTGGGTAGTAAACCAGAAATAGCTTGCTAGTATTACTGCATGCTCAATGTTCGCTATGGTTTTGGTGGGAAGCCACATGTTCACCTCAAGTCACCATCTGTCGTAAACATTCAGAAGCATCTGTGCTTGGAAATTCCATTTCCCTTGGCAAAAACTCTAGACCCACAAGCTTCATGGTGGAAGGATCAAGAGCAGTGTTCCCTCTAAGCTGAGTGAGTGTGAGCTAGCTCACTGTTTTTTAAGCCTCCGGCTCACACATTTTTGTCTTAGCTCAGGAAGGGTGGCTCCAGAGCAAACTAATTTATGCAGTGGCCAAATCACTTGCTCACAACTTTAATGCCATTAGCTCACAAAGTAGAATTTTTGCTCACAAGACTTCACTGCTTAGAGGGAGCATTGATCGAGAGCATTCTAGGATCTGGGAGTATCTGTCATCTTCCTCTACTCTGGATTTCAGCCATAGCTCATGAGGGCTGCACTCTGGAAGTGCATTTCTGTGCCAGAACCACCACAGCCCGGGCCTCCCCCCACCTGGGCAGAGGATGCAACAGAAAAGCATCATTTGGTATTAACTTTTAGGATGCAGACCTGAGATGCTTACTCTTGAGTAGTTCCCACAAGCTCCCTTTGGATTGCTGCTTTGACAAAACCAGATATCCACACCACCCCCAGTGCTGGCCAAGGGCAAAAACAAAGTACACAGAAGCTGGAGAAACTGCACTGGGCTGTAGATGGATGCCTTTTGTACGTGTAATCAGAGGTTAATTAGGGAAAGCACTAACAGACAGCCTTCAAATAGGCCCTCCGCACTGAAGAATTTTCTACAGCTGCAGCTAACACGGGTGTTAAAATGCAAGAGGCCAACGAGCGGGGGGGGGGGACACACACACACACACACACACACACACACACACACTGTCCCTGCTCAGCTGGCGGGGGGGGGGCACATTCGACTATTGCTTGGCCCCAGTGGTGCTGTCCCCTCCCCACTGAGCCTAGATCCAACCAAGGAGGGCCAATCTAACCCAGCCCTCTTGTCTCTAGGGAAGGCCCACCAGGTCCCCTTAGTGATATTCACAAGCAGAGCATCCTCATTTATCATCAGCCTCTCGTGATAATAGCTTTGTCCTCCACAAAAGTCATCTGGTGGCAATGAATCCCATACATCAACTATGAATTTCCTAGAACTGAACTTCCTTTTTCTGTCTGAATCCGCAAGCCCATTTCCTTAGCTGTAGCATTTTCAAAGACACAGCACAGTTTTCCTCTGTGTATTTTCTCCTTCTTGTTTGTTTTGTCTCTTCTTCCCCACCATAGCTCACTTCATGCCTGCCTGCATGCCGCTTCGCCTTTCTTAAGTAAAGGTAAAGGTAAACGTTTCCCTTGCTCAAAAGCCAGCCAAATCCGACTCTAGAGGGCGGTTCTCATCTCCATTTCCAAGCCGAAGTGCCAGCACTGTCCAAAGACTTCTCCATGGTCATGTGGCCGGCAAAACTAAGTGTGGAGGCGCACAGAACACTGTGACCTTCCCACCGAAGTGGTACCTATTTATCTAACCTGCAATTTCTTCCTCTCGAACTGCTAGGTTGGCAGGAGCTGGGGCCAGAGATGGGAGCTCACTCCGTCACGCAGCACTCGGGTCTCAAACTTCCGGCCTGCAACTCAGTGCCTTAGCCTCTGAGCCACTGCGACCCACCTCGCGCTCAATAGTAGATGCGACAAGTGCTCCCTTGACAGCACAATACGTGTTCCAGATTTTGAAGTGCAAGGAGGCCACGTGGCAGTTCTTGAGGACTCCCCTTCCATTTGGATTTCACTGCTAAGGGATGAGATGCATCTTTTCCTCCCAAGCAATGACCACTGGAGCTGACAGTGAGCTCTAGTGTGGAAATAAAGAGCAGGACCCTTTCGCTCTGGCTTCTTCAGAAGGGTCTACTGGAAGCATTGGCACACTTGTGGCCCCACAGGGCAAAGAGCAGCTCTTTCAGGGTGGGGAAATGGTGCAGGGAGGAAGGTTTCAGCCCCCCCTCTCCCCGTGCACTATGGTCCCAATCCAAACTGGGCCCCCGCATGCCTGAGAGCCTAACTCGTACTGCTCGACAATCCCCTGGGTGGACCCGGGAACCACGTGTCCGGTGTGGCAGCCCTTGTGCCCAGTCCTTCTCCTTCCTCCGCCATCGCCCCGGCCTTTCCTGCAGCACCAGAATAACTGTTCACTCAAAAGGGTCCTGGATTTCGGGAATACTTTTGTTTGGCTGTGGAGGGTCTGGGGCCTTTCTGAATGGGAAGCAGGCAGTATGTCCAGCCAAAATTGGCCAGGCCAAACACCGTGGCTCCTGTGCGAGCGGGATAGTGCCGCTGCCGCCACCCAGAGTGTCAGGCCCACCGGGGAGTCCTGCTGAGAGAAAGTGCCCCTGGGAGGCGGAGGGCTCAGGGAGAGGGGCTCCTTCGTGTCAGCAGCCCACCAGGAACTGTCCTGGCAGCAGCCCCCTGAGTCCTGGGCCGGCTTGGCCTCCGCCGCATGGAGGAGGAGCAGGAAAAGAGTCCCGGCCTGAGCCGAGGGGGCGCTGAGGGGGCCCTGCAGGGAGAAGAGCGAAGCTCCCCACCCAGCTGGGCCCTGGGCACGGCTTCTGCTGCATGGAGGCTCCGCCCACAGGCCCCCCCCCGCCGTTTCCCCTTCAGTTTGGAGCAAAGGAGAGGGCCCCCCCCTCCCCGCTTCACTTTAAAATCTCCACAGAACTGGGAAGGTCCCACTAGCAAATGGAGCTGCATCCCCATCTGACAGCTCCATTTGTCAATTGTTGAAGGGGGGGGGGAAGCTTTCTAAAATCTAAACAAGAAATGGGGGGGCAGGGCTCGGCTCACAGGTTGCCACTTCCCCAAGAGCTCCCCTGGCTGCAGTTCAGCATGCTGGGTGTTCCCAATAAAGTTGCCAATGGGCCTTCAGAGCCCTGGTCCCAACCCCCCCCCCCCCCCCTCCCTCCCCCCGTTCCCACATAAAGCTGCTCAGCAGTTACTTTGGGTGGCCAGCCTCCAGGTGGGGCCTGGAGATCTTCCATGGTTACAACTGACCTCCGGACGACAGAAATCGCTTTCCCTGCTTTGAGGGATGGACTCGGCGGCATTATATGTTGCTGAGGTCCTGCTCCACCCCAAGCCCTGCCCTCCCCAGGCTCCACCCACAAAATCTTCAGGTATTTCGCAATCTGGAGTTGGCAAGAACATCCCCTGAGGTCCTGCTCTGACGCTCTGGGACTCCATCTTCCCCCACAAGCCAAAAGTGTTTCTTCGTGTCAGGCAAAGACGTTTTTATTTCTCTAGCTCTTCTGCTCCATTATTCTGCCTGCCGTTTTTGCCATACCCGCTCTGCTAGTTTTATCCTTGCTGGTTTTCTGCTCTCTCTTTTTTTTGCTGTTTTTAAATTTAGGTTACTGCTGCTTTTATTCGTTATTCTCTACTTTGTATTCTTTTGCTGCTTTTCATGAGCTTGTCGCCACTTCTGTTTATTTTAATGCAGACTTTCAACTCTTTATCTGTTGCATGCATAAGTCCTGGGATTATTTTTAAGGAGCACATGGGACAAAAACATTTTCGCTATAGGAACAAGCCTCTCCGTGAGCGTGGTGTGAAAGAGAAACCATGGGAGCCCAGCTAAGCTCTGCTTCTCCCTGGCGATACTCTGGGCCACCGCCCCTGTGGAGCACCAGGATTTTATTAGCAGTCGCTGGTTTAATGGAGTGGTAAAAATATTGTTACACTAGCGTAGATTCACTATACGAGTGTATTGCGAGCCCTTCAGAGGAGGGACTGGTGCTCCGATCCTGCCTAGGGGCACACCTTTCAACAGGGCTTTTTTTGTAGAAAACTCATTAGCATAATAGGCCACACCCAACAGCAGAAACTCATTAGCCTATTAGGCCACACCCCTGACAGCAGAGCTCATTGGCATATTAGGCCACACCCCATGTTACCAGAAGTGTGCTCATCCAGCTACACCCACCTTATGCTTCTTATTCTGTTTACCTTGTTTGTTGTCAAAACCCAGGGCCTTTTTTTGTAGCAGGAACTCTTTTGCATGTTAGGCCACACACCCCTAATGTAGCCAATCCTAATGAGTTCCTGCTGGGCGTGGCCAACTTGGAAGCCTGCTGGAATTCTGTTCCTGGTCATTCCTGCCCCAAAATAGCCCTGCCTTTCAAGGACAGGGTCAGAATCTCTCTGTCTATGCGTGCAGTGCAAAGCAGCCAGAAGACCCCTTACTCGTGGTTCTGATCCCCCTCCTGAGGAACAGGGCAAGAGAAGGGGGCAATGAGTGCAGGATACTGAGAGAGCGCCTGTCAAGAGGGACGAGGTCTGCCTTTGATAAGCCCGGGTGGGGGTTCCCGATGAAGAGGATTTCTCCGGTATCTGGAAAAGATGGGTGTTTGTGTTGGTAGGAGGCCTCAGACAGCCTATTCAAGTGCATTTGCGCATTCTTGAAAGGATGAGTAGTTTCATGTTCCAAAAATGAATCTATGAGTGGGGCATGGTCAACACAGATGATCCAGAAAAGAGGGAGACTCAGAGAACTGTCCTGGATAAAATGAATCCATCCAGTTTTCAGCCAGTGTTTGCCCAGCTGTTGTTCTTCACTGGAAGCATATTGGTCTGAGAGCTGAGGCACCGAGAAGGTGATTAAACTATCAATCAAAGACGCTGTCTGTTGTCTGACAGTTATACCACTTCTCAGTGCAATCTGGGGCTGAAACACGTAGAGATAAGACAGGCACATGCAGCTTAAGACGTCTCGTACACTGTGGAACATCTGGCACCCAGAATACATCATGGAGTGAAATGTAAGAAGATCGAGGTAGATGGGAAGTGGCTGATGCTGAGAGCTCCTGCCCCTGCCTTCAAAGAACAGGCGCCTGTTTGTCTAACAATGGAGAGGAGTGATGTGCAGCTCTTGGTCACTTGCTTCTTCCATTGGCAGACCACTTGCCTGTGAGTGCCGTTGGGAAGAGACCACTCTGGGTCATGGCTTTGCACAAATGGCGAGTTACTGTCTCATCCATGTCGCACGGGTCCAGTCATTGATTCAGTGGGTAACCTTTGGACTTTCTCATTCTCCCCCCCCAAGATCGCAAGTTCCTCATTGCCAATGCACAGATGGAGAACTGTGCCATCATTTACTGCAACGACGGCTTCTGCGAGATGTTCGGATATTCCCGGGTGGAGGTGATGCAGCGGCCCTGCACCTGCGACTTCCTCACTGGGCCCGACACGACACACAACTCCATCGCACAGCTGGCGCAAGCGCTGCTGGGAACAGAAGAGTGCAAGTTGGAGATTCTGTACTACAGGAAAGACTGTAAGCAATTTGGTATTTCTCAGCCAAGTGCCTGTCCTGAGTTATCCCTTCTGCTATTGGTTGTGACCCAAGACAAATGAGATGGTTTCTCCCCCCCCCCCCAATATTCCTGCGTGCCACTCATCCATGTTGTCCTGGCTTAGCAAGCAAAGCGGATTCCCTCTTGCACTGGCAGATTTCTTTCCGGCCACCGGCCAGCAAAATGACACCTTCGAATGAGCGGGGGGGGGGGGTTTGAAGTCCTCACAGGTAGGAATCCTGGTGGGTCAAAGACAATGGAGTGAAGGAAGGTGTGGGCAGGGAAAGGGGAGCAGAAACGAGGCTCTGGGTGTTTTACCCCGCCCTCCCTGCCAGGCAGATAATATAGTCCAGCAGAGTCAGAGTAAGATAATTCAGACTGAGAGTCCATGTGTGATTAAAATATAAAGTTTTTACTAAATTCTAGCATGGGGAAGGGTAACTGGGATGAAAATAACAACAGAGCATAATCGGCTACATCCTTACTCTGCAAAGACAAAACTAGAAGAGAGAGATTATGGCTACTCCTGCTCTTCTTCTTCTTCAGAACACCAAACAAAGACAAGAGAAGCCGCCATAAAATGGTAATACACCTTGACATTTTAGTCCCAATCAAATTCCTAGATCAGGGAGAAAATTCCCGGGCTTCCTACAGCTAAAGAACATTGGTTACATGAAAAACATGTGACTTCCTGTGAGTAACATAAACAAACATTTAACCCCAGATATGCTGAGTGTTTTCAACTTGTAATACCCAACACCCCTTCTCAAGTTATAACACGAAAGTCATGCAGATTCAAACATTCACGAAGAGTCTCAAAACGTTGCTTGTCAAGCGGCTTGGTCAGGATGTCGGCAATCATCTGATCAGTAGGACAGTATTGGAGTTCAATCAGTCCTTGGTCGTGCAGCTCTTTCACGTAGTGACATTTGAGTGTGATGGTCTTGTTTTTAGATTTGGTGCCTTCACCTTAGCAGATGGCGATACAAGCTTGATTGTCCTCAAAAAGTATTATTGGCTTTGGTTCCTCTATGCCAAAATCTTTCAGTAGATGAATAATCCAGTAGAGCTCATAGCTGGCACTTTGTGCTGATACACATTCAGCTTCTCCAGTAGACATGGCCACAATAGATTGCTTTTGACTAATCCAT
>NW_015161468.1:156504-156636 GCF_001447785.1 Gekko japonicus | reverse complement strand
TTAGGTATCTTGCCAGTCTCTTAATAGCTTTCCAGTCATGCTCATTAGGTGAACTGGTCTTTCTGCACAAAAGTCCAACAGCTGACGTTATATCTGGACGACAGATTTTGCTCAGATATAATAATTTTCCAA
>NW_015161468.1:156204-156354 GCF_001447785.1 Gekko japonicus | reverse complement strand
CCTCAGTTCTTTCAATCTGTATTCCAAGGTAGTACTTTATAGTTCCTAATTGTTTCACTTCAACTTCTTTGTTCAGTTCATCCGCTATTTCTTGTACATCTCCTTGATTTTGACAACAAATAATCAAATCATCAACATAAATGAGTATTG
>NW_015161468.1:120023-154045 GCF_001447785.1 Gekko japonicus | reverse complement strand
CTGTGACTAGCTTTCTACTGCTTAAAGGAATCCTTTTTACCTTTTACAGCTTCCCTTACTTTGTTAACCATGCAGGCTTTTTCCTATACCTGTTTGTGCCTTTCCTAACCTGCGGAATATATATTTTTTGAGCTTCTAGGATCGTAGTTTTAAATAGTTTCCAAGCTTCCCCAATGGTTTTGACCTTTTCTACTTTTCCTTTCAGTTTCCTCCCCACATGTCCCCTCATATCAGAGAAATTACCCCTTTTAAAGTTAAAAGTGGTTGTATGAGTCTTTTTGGCCAATTCCCTATTTATACAAATGTTGAACTCAACAACATTATGATCACTGTTCCCAAGCTGTGCAATCACTTTTACAGCTCTCACCAGGTCTTGAGTGTTACTTAGGACCAAATCAAGGATCACCTCTCCCCTGGTAGGTTCCGTGACCGTCTGCTCCATAGCACAGTCATTTAGAGTGTCTAGAAACTCAATCTCTTTTTCTCGAGTAGAACACATATTGACCCAAATCAATGTGTGGGTAGTTAAAATCACCTACTACGACACAGTGTTTGCAGAATACCAACATCTATGCTGAGATGGCCAGTGTTTTATTGCTTCCTCTGGTGAAAGTTCTAGCTGCAGGATCAGATGCCACTGGACACTTTGGGCTAAAAATTGAAACAGACCTTTTCTTGCCCACAGACAGCCCCCTAAACTTAAACAACTTCTCACTTACTTCTCATGGGCACAGACCCTGTCCCCAGATGTACTCCAACAGCACAAGCACTGGACCTAACAGCACCAGCTGCACCATCTCAGGTTCATTCACTTGCTCAAGTTCCAATGTTACATATGCCAGCAAGTGCCAACAATACCCTTCTATTTCCTAACAATGTGCATTTCCTAATAGCGTGCTTCTACTCAGACCTGGAAGGCTGGTATCAAAGGCCTGTATTTCTGCCAGAAAACCGGAGGCTTTTGTTGCACTATTTAGCACCCAGGGCCCTCCCGGTCTGGCCTGTTTGCCAAGAGGTTGTACGTCCCTGAAACTACGCTCGTGGCTTTGTCCCAGCCCGGCCTTCCTGACTTCTTGCTTGCATACAGTTGCAGTCAGATTCACAGCAGAGGGAAAGCAGTGACTTCCATCCGCTCCCCTCTGACCACTATCCTTGCTTAAAGACAGGCCAGGGGTTTGGAAGGTATCCTTCGAGGCCTCACCTACAGGGAAGGCGTGCATGGGGGGTGGGGATGGAGGGAGCTGGTTTAATGTCCCTGAGATTTTTCTTTTAGGCTTTGAGTTTGTTGCTTCTGCTCTGTTCAGAAAAGGTGTTGGACAGTGTTCCCTCTAAGCTGAGTTAGTGTGAGCTAGCTCACCATTTTTTAGCCTCCGGCTCACAGATTTTTTGACTCAGCTCAGGAAAGATGGCTCCAGAGCAAACTAATGTAGGCAGTAGCCAAACTGGCCGCTCACAACTCTGATGCCAGGAGCTCACAAGATAGAATTTTTGCTCACAGGACTCCACAGCTTAGAGGGAACATTGGAGCAGCCATTGGTGTTGGAGCCAGCCAGCACTGTGTAACAGTTGAAGTGTCAGAGTAGGGTCTGGGAGACCCAGGTTCGAATCCCCACTCCTGCCACAAAAGCTCGCTGGGTGACCTTGGGCCAGTCACACCCTCTCAGCCTCACCTACCTCACAGGGCTGTCGTGAGGGTAAAACGGAGGAGAGAACGATGGAAGCTGCTTTTAGGTCCCCATCGGGGGAGGGGGTGGGGTATAAACAAAGGGGAATAAAGGGGCCGCCCTGTGCTGCTGCCTTGGGGAGTGGTCGGCTGTTCTGAGAGAGAGATGTTAAGTGCAGCTTCTGTCCTGTCGATTGTATTCGGGGCGGGGAGGGGGGTTCCCTCCAGGTTTTAAACTGTGGGGTTCTGAGAACAATTGAGCATAGGAAGCAGAGGAAATAACTGGAATCCCGGGGTCTTGTCTGTGCCTTTCCCTCTTCCTGGACCTGCCCTTGGGGAGGCTGCCACCAGACCCTATTGCCTTACGGCATCACTGGCCCCCGGACGCAGCCCCGTCTTTGGCCCTCGGCCTGCTTCTTCTGGCTTCAGCTTGAGTGCAGCCGGCGGCGGCAGGGAGGGTCTAGGGCTCAGTGGCTCAGGCTGGTGTCGTATCAGAGTCGCCATGCCGCCTATTCCCTCCTCAATAGCAACTGATCATTCCTTCGGATTCCCTAGGAATGGACAGAAACCTATTTTCTTCCCTTCTACCCCATCTCACCTTTGACTTACTTGTGTGTCATGGCCTGGTCGGCATTTCCTTTTCATGTTCCCACCAGTTATTAGAGAGAAGGCGCTCCACTGGGAGAGTGCGTGGGAGAGAGGAGGCGTCATTATTGCCGTGATGCGCTGGGACGTCAAAGTAGCTGACGGCCCGCACCCCTCGGCTAATCCGGCAGGAATGACGGGCACAGGCCGCACTGGGATGGACAGAAGATGCCCACGAGGAGGGTTGTGTTTTTGCATCTCTCTCTCCCTTTTCTGATGGAATTGATGACTCTTCTGCTAATCTGTAGCAAATCTATTTCCACCCTCCACTCCTCGTCTTTCTCCGCATTGGTCACTGAGTGGCCAGGCAACCTTTCTACCCCAGGCCCCTTTAGGATAAAGAAGAAGAAGAAAAAGAAGAAGAGATGGGATTTATACCCCATGGCCCTTCACTACCCAAGGGAGTCTCAGAGCGGCTTACAAACTCCTTTCCCTTCCCCTCCCCACAACAGACAGACACCCTGTGAGGTAGGTGGGGCTGAGAGAGCTCTGACAGAAACTGCTCTTTTTCAAGGACAGCTCTTATCAGAACTACAGCTTGCCCAAGGTCATCCAGCCAGGTGCAAGTGGAGGAGTGGGGAATCAGGCCCGGTTCTCCCCGATTAGAGTCCGCGCACTTCACCACGACACCCTGCATCTTAAGCAGATATTTTGCAGGGGAAATATAGCAGGCACTGAAAGCAGGGCTGGTTCCAGGTGTCGGCGGCTCCAGCCCGGGCCCCCCATCTGTCTACCACCAAGTCCCCCCCCCACACCCTCCTTTCACCTGCAACACCTTCCGAGAGCCAGTTTGGTATAGCGGTTAAGAGCAGCAGACTCCAGTCTGGAGAACCAGGTTTGATTCCCCACTCCTCCTCCACGTGTAGCCTGCTGGGTGACCTTGGCCCAATCAGAGCTCTCTCAGAGCTCTCTCAGCCCCACCCACCTCTCAGGGTGTCTGTTGTGGGGAGAGGAAGGGAAGGCGATTGTAAGCTGCTCTGAGACTCCTTCGGGTAGTGAAAAGTGGGTTATAAGAACCAACTCTTCTTCTTCATCTCTGCCTCCTACCTGAGTCTGATAATCCCAATTTAAGGAATCTTAATTGCATTAATTGCAATTAATTAATTGCATATAATATTTTATTATTAATTTAATCTGAGGTCTGGCTTAAAAACTGTGAGCTAGCTCACACTAACTCAGCTTAGAGGGAACACTGCTCCTAGCTATTCTGCACACAAATGCCATAGGATAATTAGCTACCTGCAACACCTGCATGCCCCCACCTGCTTCTGTAGCCTTCTCCTGCTTGCAAGCCCTCCCCCCCATGGTCCATGCTCAGCTACCTGCACCCCCTGCACACATGCTGTGATTCTGTGATTCTATGACCCGAAGCAACGGGTTTAAATGACAGGCAGAAAGGAATCGGCTGGATATTAGGAAAACCCTTTTCACGGTCAGGGTGGTTCAGAGGTGGAATCAGCTACCTAAGGAGGTGGTCGGCTCCCCTCCACTGACAGCTTTCAAGAAGAGGCTGGATGACTATTTGTCAGTGTGAGCAAAAATTCTACTTTGTGAGCTACTGGAATTAAAGTTGTGAGCAAGCAATTTGGCTGCTGCATAAATTAGTTGGCTCTGGAGCCCTCCTTCCCGAGCTGAGATAAAAATGTATGAGCCGGAGGCTAAAAAACTGTGAGCTAGCTCACACTAACTCATCTTAGAGGGAACACTGCTCCTGGCTATTCTGCACACAAATGCCATAGGATAATTAGCTACCTGCAACACCTGCATGCCCCCACCTGCTTGTGTAGCCTTCTCCTGCTTGCAAGCCCCCCCCCATGACCATGCTCAGCTACCTGCGCCCCCCGCACACATGCTGTGATTCTGCGATTCTATGACCCGAAGCAACGGGTTTAAGTTGAGCAAAAATTCTACTTTCTGAGCTCCTGGCATTAAAGTTGTGAGCAGGTGATTTGGCTGCTGCATAAACTAGTTTGCTCTGGAGCCATCCTTCCTGAGCTAAGACAAAAATCTGTGAGCTGGAGGCTAAAAAACTGTGAGCTAGCTCACACTAACTCAGCTTAGAGGGAACACTGTAATCGCCATCACTGGACTAGATGGTCCGTCTGGCCCCTTCCCACTCTATGAATATATGATTCTCCCTGACCGCACTGGCTAGTGTATGCAGCAGAGGGTGCCGCTGCCCTTGCCACCAGCAGCGTCACCACTGTGCGCCACCCACATGCCCTCCCTGAATGAACCTGGGCAGCTGGGATCACGGGTAAGACAGGTGGCACCTGGGAGGTGCATGGGCGGGGGTCAGCAATGGTGGGCCCCACCAGACACCCCAGGCCCCCTCTGCTGAGGCCAGCTCTGACTAAAAGCCTTCCTCCAGGGCTGAACTGCATCGTGAAAAGCTGCCCTTTGTGTTCTGCTGGAACTCTCCCTGAGTTCCCGGTGGACGGCAGAATTGTAAGCAGGCCCTTGATTTGATGCTTGCTTTTCAGCCCAAGTCACAGACCAGCTGTGACTAACAGAGTCGACTGCTGCACCAGCATAACTTCACAAACGGTGACAAAATCCAGCACTGCAGGAAGGTTACGATGGCACAGACAGCGAGGAGTGGGGGTGTGCTGTGTGCTACCAAAGGCTGAGTCTCAGGCTGCTGTATTTACACATGTGAAATGGTTACCTTCATTCAAAGCCACTGTCTCATGATCCATCTAAATTGGCAAGACACACACCCTGCTACAAGATGTCCCATTTCTTAAAGAAAGAAACGGAATACTGTGAAAGTGAACTTCACTCGCAAGACTGTCTCTGTAGCGGTGGGAGTTTGTCTTTCAGCCTGAGGAGTTGTAAAATGCAAAAGTTATAGAGAATCTAGTGCCAATTGCTTTCGAGGCTTAGTCCTATCTGGAACTTAGTTTCCTGGATGCCACCGTTCTCCTGTGGTCAGTTATATAACACGGCTATAGATTTAGCTACTTGTGCTGTGAGACTCTGGAGATTAACCCATAGCATAGGAGCCCGAGAGAAGCCGAGAGGGAGCGAAAGATTTTATCATGGTGCCAAGGGATAGATTAATAACTCCCCTTTTAATATTCATATTCCCATGTCCAGCTTCTGGAAACCCCCCCCCCCCGCCCCTGATTATTATGTTAATACTGATGAGACAGATGAAGGCTGTGCCCTGAATCCTGCTGAGTAAGGGGGGGGGGAGTGCGGGGAAGGGGGGGCGGCCGCTCCACTGTCATGATAGTTGATGCTATTAAATGTTAAATGCTCGTCCTTTTATCAAGGTCAGGTGAAAGAGGAGGGGGTGGGAATGCAATCCTCCTACTTATCCCGGGCAGAACAGACAGCCGGCCAGCTCAGGGGACATGCGGCGCACGGCGGATCGTCTCGCTCTGTGATCATAGCTTTAAAGGGACTCCTCAGAACTGGCCAAGAAATGAATCGAGGTCAACCAGCCGTGTTCCAAATGCCCAGCGAGACTGGCTGATACCCTCGTGCGGCCAGAGGCTGTGGTCGAGCCAGGGAACGAAGCAGAGCAAGTCGGAGGCAGCTCGCACAACCCTCTTAGACTCCAGCCCCCGCCGTGGAGGAAAGCCCTCCTGTGCCGCCTTCTGCCTCCGTCTGCCCGGGCTGGGCAGCGGGGCACTGGGGTGAGGGGACATTGTATGGGGAGGGGACTTCCACTGCATCCTCCCGCCTGGCTCAATTGTTTAGAATACATGGAAACCAAAAGGACAGGGAATTGGCAATGAGCTGTGAGGCTTCTGCAAGCTATGCCACAGATAAAATCTTGTTTTTCCGCCAAGGTTTGCCCTCCACGGTTGATACACTATGTGGCCTGGAGGCTCCTTTGCCATCTTCTGGCCCAACACGGGGCCAGTTCAGTCGACTCTCCCAGGAAGAGGCTGACCGGATCCTGGTTGCTGTGCAGCCCGCCACTCGCCTCCTGGTCCTGTGTCCATGGTGGCTGGTGGAAGCCGGCGCTGATGGAATACGGGTACCCCGGGACGTATTGTCAACTTGTCCTTGAGATCAGTTCCCCAGGGCTTTTGAAGGAGGCGGTGCTGAGACCACTCTTGAGGAAACCATCCTTGGATCCTACGGATCCAGCCAACTGTCGTCCAGCATCTAACCTCCCGTTCCTGGGTGAGGTAGTTGAGGGGTCAGTGGCAGAACGACTACAGGCCTTCCTGGAAGACTCCTCGATCGCAGTGTAACCCCGGGGTTACTCTGGCCTAGCCTAGAATAACCCCGGGGTTACTCTGTCCGGCCCAGATTAACCCCCCAGGCCAGATTAACCCCCCAGGCCTGCTTTCTGGGGCTGCTGTCCTGTCTCCCTTTTAAATTACTTCTTATCCCCAGCACCAGCAGGCCTCAGGGGCCAGATCAGGCCTGCCCAGCTCTTGGAGGAAGAGACTCTGTCCGGCCTAAGGCATGCCTGGAAAGACCAGACAGCAGGGAGAGTTATCCGGGGTTATTCTAGGCTAGGCCAGAGTAACCCCAGGGTTACTCTGGCCGGGGGGTAAATCCGGCCTGTTACACCGGGTCCGTTCCAGTCCAGCTTCTGCCCTAGTCATGGGATGGAAATGGCACTGGTCGCCCTCACAGATGACCGCTGGGGACACCTGGATCGAGGTGGGTTGGTAGACTTAACAGTGGTGCTCGACACAGTCGATTATGATCTTATGACCCACCGCCTCACCAACGCGGGGATACAAGGGACTGCCTTACAGGGGCTGACCTTCTTCCTTCATGGTTGGGGGCAAAGGGTGGCACTTGGGGGGGCACTTTATCCACAGTGCCCTTTGGTGTGCGGCCTTCCTCACGGGGCAATCCTCTCCCCAATGTTGTTCAACATCATCTATTTGGGCCCCCTTGCCCAGCTGGTCTCAGGCTTGAGCTCGGTTTGTCACCAGGACACTGATATTTCAGCCAGGGCACTGGAGGTTGTGGCTAGCTGGCTGCGGCAGAGTCGACTGAAACGAAATCAGTCTAAGACAGACGTCCTGTGCCTGAGCCGTAGGGGGGCAAGAGTGGGAATCCAGCTCCCAGCCCTTGGCGAGGCATCCTTGGCACCAATGCCAACAGCGAGAAGTCTGGACGTGTTCTCGAATGCCTCACTTTCAATGGAGGCTCAAGTCACAAATGCAATTTCTCTCCAGGCCAGTTTGGCTGGAGATCCTGGTGGTTTTTTTTGTCATCTTCTGGGTGTGGAACAGCAGCCACTGGGTGTGGGGTGGGGGGAGGAGGCATTTGTGAATTCCCTGCCTCGTGCAGAGGGTTGGGCTGGATGACCCTGGAGGTCCCTTCCAGCTCTTATGACTCGATGGTTTTATGATATCTGCAGGAATGTCTCTCCTGATACGCTCCTTGGAACAACTTCTCCTGGCAATCCTCAGCCCAAAAGACATCCATTTAGCCTCAACCAGGGCCAGGGCTTTTTCCACTCTGGCCCTGGCCGGGTGGAACGCCCTCCCAAGCAAGATCAAGTCCCGCAGGGCCTGTGCAACAGTGTTGTTCCGCCAGACCTTTGGCTGAGGCAGTGGGTGTCCAAATTGCAACAGCCTCCTCCAATGTTCCCTCTAAGCTGTGGAGTCTTGTGAGCAAAAATTCTGCTTTGAGAGCTACCGGCATTTAAGTTGTGAGCGAGTGATTTGGCTACTGCATAAATCAGTTTGCTCTGGAGCCATCTTCCCTGAGCTGAGACAAAAATGTGTGAGCTGGAGGCTAAAAAATTGTGAGCTAGCTCACACGAGCTCAGCTTAGAGGGAACACTGGCCCCTCCTCTGTTCCTCCTCAGGTAGGAGCGCCTGTCAAACTGTAATTGAGGCTTATGGATTGTGTTATTGAGGGTTATTGGTTTTAATTATAAGTATACTGTGGTTTATTCTGTTGTAACCCTCTCTGAACCCAGTTGCAGGAGAGGGCGGGATAGAAAGACGACAAACTAAATAAATAAATGAGTTCACTGCAGGGGGGGGATGGGGATTCAGTAAGTGGGGCCTGATGATACCATGGGTGGGATCCAGCAATGTCTCATTGAATACCACTAGGCAGATACCTGGGTTTTTGTGTGTGTTTTTAAATCAAAGCTGGGAATTCCAAGGTGAGGCCTGGTGTATCTCTTTGGGGGGGGGGCATTGCCCTCAGCTGCCTGACCCCTGTGGCTATAGGCCTACCTCCACATTTCCCATGGGGAATTACCCATGTGTGGCCTTTACACATGCACCCTGTCAAGCCCGCCCTGGGCGCCGGAGGCAGCCCCTCCCGTGGCCGTGATGTCTCAGGGTGGGCAAGGTCCGACGGCCCTGGGAGACAAGGCTTGTAAAGAAGAGGGGGAGCGTTGGATCCTCAGATGGGCAGGGGATGGAGTTGAACGCCACTCTGTAGTCCCTCTGCCTCTGTGCTTTGGTTCCTCGTCCTCTCAGCATCCACCCTGGACTCCTTCTCTCTCTGCCAGCGTCAGGTAGTTCTGAGCACGTCCTTCCTCCCCGGCCCCTTCGCTCCCCTCTCCTTTATACCCAACTCCCTCGCTCAGCGCCATCTCCCATCCCCGCCTCCCTCTGATTCCTCCCAGCCCTGCCCCTTGATAAGCTCCGACGCCTTCCCTGCGGCCGGCCGGGGTGTGGTCGTAGCTACGCTGGCATGTAGGGTTTCATGAGGTCGTGGGGCCACCGTCAGCCTCTCCCCGATGCCGTCGGTGTCTCCTGCTGCTCTGTGCTCCGTGGTCGGGCGGGGTCGGACTGTTGTGTCCCGGCTGTGCTGACGGGGCTCGGCGAGGTTGGGTCTTCTTGGTCTGCCAGTTCCCCGGGTGAGTTGGCGGTCATTGGGGTCTCTGGGGGGTGTGGGTTAAGTCCCGGGATCCCTGAACCAGGACACACCCCATGACCCCAACGTAGGGGATCTGAAGCCTATGTATACATAGCTGCAGTCTTGGGGGTGATATCTCGGGCAGAATTGGGAAGGAGACAGAGTGAGAGGAAGAAGTGGTGGCTTTGTTTGGAACTGGAGTCGATCTTTACGGAACATGATAAGCAGAACAGAAAAGCTGAGAAGGAAGGCAATAAGACAAACAAAATATGGGAACATTCCAGGGGTCATTTGGGGGGGGGGACGCGGGGGGACGCCATCCCCCCGGGTGAGGTGCGGGAGGGCGGGGCCTGGAGCTCCCTGCTGGTGCCCGCTGGAGGTCGCCGCCGGCTGTGGGGAGGACACACTTCCGGTGATGTCAGGGTGTGTGGCATATGCTAATGAGTTATGCTAATGAGTCCCCCTAGCTCTTTTTCTACGAAATGACCCCTGGAACATTCCACAATTAAGTCACACAAATGCAAATCACAAACCCTGGGGGACAAGCAATCGACAAGCAATTTGACCAAGTTTGTAGAGGAAGCCACGCCTTTGACGTCAGATGTATCAACCCCTGACAAGCCCAAAAGGGAGCTTCTGCATAAAGGATGTCTTTCCAGTGTCCACTCGAGAGGGAAAGGAAGAAAGGGGAGAGAATGGTGCGGAGGGGGTGGATGAGAAGTGAGCCGGTAGGATGAAGAGTTTGGGGCCAAAGGAGAGCAAGAAGAAGAGATTGGATTTATACCCCAACCAGTGTTCCCTCTAAGCTGAGTTAGTGTGAGCTAGCTCACAGTTTTTTAGCCTCCAGCTCACACATTTCCATCTTAGCTCAGGGAGGATGGCTCCAGAGCAGACTAATTTATGCAGGAGCCAAACCGCCCGCTCACAACTTGAATGCCAGGAGCTCACAAAGTAGAGTTTTTGCTCACAAAACTCCACAGCTTAGAGGGAACATTGACTGACCGTCACTACCTGAAGGAGTCTCAGAGCGGCTTCCAGACTCCTTTCCCTTCCCCCTCCCCACAACAGACACCCTGTGAGGTTGGCGGGGCTGAGAGAGCTTTCTCGAGGACTGCCCTTGAGAGAACAGCTCTGACAGAACTTGTGACTGACCCAAGGTCCCACCAGCAGCTGCATGTGGAGGAGGAGTGGGGAATTGGCCCAGATTAGAGTCTGCGCTCCTAACCACGACACCAATCTGGCTCTGGATGGAGGATGAGGGAGACGGGGGAGGGAAGGGAAGGAGAAGCCGAAGGAGTGAAGAAGACCCCTTCACATGTTGCCTGACCCTATCATGCAAGCATTGCCTCGGTGTTGTTCTGGAGTGGTGAGAGAACAAGCTAAACAGAATGAAACCTGCCCCTGTCGTGGTAGTGGAGGGACAGTTCAGGGGCGGAGAGTTGCTTCTCTTTTCCTCTGGCTGCTTTGGGCCCTGGGATCCACGGGGAAAATGGGAAGTGAAAACGGCCCTGGAGCGAGCCAGGTAGAACGGCCAGGCCTGTGAAATCACCCAGGGCTCCAGGTCCATTCAGTCTGGCAGCACCAGCCGCCAGCCCCGGCTCACCCACAGCTTCCTCCTGCTGCCAGTGGGCAGGAAGAGGCGACAGCACCAAGGACTCTTGCCCCGGCGTGGCCCCTCGGGCACTGGCGGAGCTGCCGGGGCTTGGCTCAGCCCGTGTGCTCCTAGGGCGGGGGCCCACCCGGAAACGGCCCTGCAGGTCAAAAGGCCCCCTTCCCCCCCCCTGCTGCTGGGGCCTGTCTGAGGGAGGGTGGCCCCCGGCTAATGGTGTGGGTGACACGGAGACTGGTCTTGCCAACAGGCCCCACAAGCCCCCCTTCCCCCCCCCCACTGCTGGGGCCTGTCTGAGGGAGGGTGGCCCCCGGCTAATGGTGTGGGTGACACGGAGACTGGTCTTGCCAACAGGCCCCACAAGGAAACCGAGAGGCTTTCGATGCTGGAAGCCTGAGGGAAAAGGGATAGAAATACAAACCGTGACGTAAATGAGTAAAACTCTGCTATAGTCAACCTGAGAATTTTCAGAGCTGCAATGGATCACACAATCGCGAACTGAAGAGGAGAGGTAGCGCCTTCACGCCGTGTGGTGTTATGTGCCAGACAGCAGGGGATGTGTGGCTAGAGAGCTGTGATGATGTGAACCTCGGAGACAAGTAAATACAAACCGAAGAGGGGATGGAGGGGAACAGAGCGAGCTTTCAGCATGGGTTTGTATGGCAGCAGCAAACCTGTTTGACAGATGAAAGAAAATGGACCAGACCCTCTATTGGAAGGTGCCCTTCAGCAAGACTAAGCAGATTTACTCATGATTCAGTCCCATGAAGTTCCCGGCCCCAGGGTCTGAAAACCACTCCTCCCCTTCACGCCCTTCTCCTTGCTGGCTGAGCAGCTGATTGCTCTCTCTGCCAGGCATGTAGAATTCCACATCGTTGCCTCCTGAATCCTGGAGTGGGGTAGGGTGGGCAGGCCAGCTCCCTCCTGTCACCTCCTTCTTCACCTACCACGAGGTCACTGGTGCCGGCAAGAAATGGGCGCTACTCCTCAGCACATGTGGGGTGGCCACCATGCGTCTCGCCAAAAGCCTCCTGGTGCCCAAGATGCTCCTAGAGAACACCTACAATGAGATCGTCGCAGCCTTAACAAGGCCAAAGCCCACAATGATGGCCAAGCACATGGACTTCCAAGGATGCCTCCAAAAGCCCAGTGAGACGGCTGCCGCCTTCATGGCCGACCTCCGCCAACATGCAATGGATTGTGGGTTCACGAAGGTAGAAGAGTACATCCTGACACAATTCGTCTGGGGTCTGCGGGATGCGAAGCTCCACCGCAAACTGGAAGGCACCACGTACAAGGGCTCACACTGGGACCATCCGCCATCTTCATTGCATCACGTGTCACCTCCTGCTGCGTCCGACAACTTGGATGAAGAGGAGGTCCTACAAGTTTGCCAACCCAGCCTCCAGAAGCCCCAACCCCAGGCTGGGGCCACCGCTCCTCGAGGAACACAAGCCACCCAAGCATCCTGCGCCAGCTGCGGGGACTCACACGAGTGCAAAACCTGCCACTTCCGTGATGCCCTCTGCCAAATGTGTGGAAAGCAGGGCCACATCGCCCACGCCTGCCAATCCCACGGAAATCAGAAAGCACCATCCGCTCACCAGGAGGACCTGGATCTGTGCACGTCGACAATCAACCACCACCAGCACCAGGTACTGAATCTGCCCCTTGATGCCCCTAATAAGATGCACGTAATGGTATTAATCAAGGGGTCCCCCTGTCGCATGGAACTAGACACGGGCTCCTCATTTTCCATTATCTCGGCGGAGACTCTGCAGAAACTCTGCCCTGGGGGGGGACCCCTCCTAGAAAAGCCACGGGGTTTGTCTTTGCGGGATTTCCAGAAAAACCTTGTGGCCATCAAGGGCTGGGGCAGATTCAGGGTAAAATTCAGAGACTTTGACGGCCTTTTAGAATTGCTGGTGGTGGAAGGGAAACTCACTAGTCTGTTGGGACTTGCGTGGTTTGGGCCCCTGGGTTTTGCGGTGACAGGCATCCATTTTGTACAACCACAGGACTTTAATGGGGTCTGTGGGGAATTTCCGGGAGTGTTTGACAGCACACTGGGCCGATACTCCGGACCCCCAGTTTCCCTGGACCTTCACCCTGCAGTGCAGCCAATACGGATGAAGGCCAGGCGGCCCCTGTTAGCACTACGGCCCAAGACAGAAGCCGAACTGGACTGCCTGGTCGAGCGGGGGGTGTTAGAACCAGTGCCCCACGCCCACTGGGAAACCCTAATCGCCACCCTGTTGAGATCGAATGGGGACATACGCATTTGTGCAGACTATAAGTGCACTATTAATAAGGCACTTCAAGACCACGCGTACCCAGTATCGGTGGTCAGCCAAGTCTTGGCTTCCTTGGTGGGAGTGAGGGTTTTCGGCAAGCTGGATCTGGTCCAGCAGCTGCCGGTCGATGACGCCTCAGCCGAGGCTCAAACAATAGTAACACACAGGGGGGCTTTCAGGGTCCGGCACCGGTAATATGGGGTGAGCGTGGTGATGGGAATTTTTCAAAATATGGTGGATTGCCTCCTCAAAGGAATCCTGGGAGTCATTCTTTGACCATTCTTTGATGACAAGCTGATTGTGGATCCGGACTCCGAGACCTTGCGGTGCGACTCCGGGCCGTGCTCGAGCGCTTCGTCAACACAAGTCTCAAGGTGAAGTGGGAGAAATGCCTCCCGGTAGTGCCCCAGGCGGAATTCCTGGAGTTTGCTGTAGATGCCCATGGGATTCACTCCACACAGGACAAAATCCGCGCCATCTGTCAAGCGCCCACACCCTCATCAAAGGCAGAGCTACAGGCTTTCCTGGGGCTCTTGAATTTTTATCATTCTTTCCTCCCCCACAAAGCCACCATAGTGGAACCAGTGCACAGATTTTTGGACAAGCAGGCTCCTTGGGTCTGGGGTCCTGCTCACACCGCTGCCTTCTGGGCAGTCAAAGACCTGTTGGTCTCTAACGCCATCATTGCCCACTTTGATGAGGCCCTACCTGTGGTTTTGGTGTGTGACACATCTTCCTACGGGGTGGGGGCAGCCCTGGGGCACCAGCTGGCCGACGGCCGCAAGGTTCCTGTAGCTTACTATTCTTGCACGCTGTCGGCCGCAGAGCGCAACTATGCGCAGATCTATAAGGAGGCCCTTACGATCATTGCTGGCATGAAAAAATTTCATGGACCACAAGCCCCTGCTGGGTTTGCTCACTCTGGACCATCAAACCCCCCAGATCTTGTTGCCCAGGGTTCTCCGCTGGTCTATCTTCCTTGCGGGGTACCAATATGTGCTGGTCCACCACCCCGGTAAAGCAATGGGGCATGCAGGTGCCTTAAGCCGCCTTCTGCTGCCATCCTCCGACCCCGACCCTGCTCCAGCCCACCACATCACCCTGCTGGAAGACCTGCCCAATCGCCCAGTCCAAGTGGGGGAGGTGGCACGCCACTTGGCCCGGGATCGCATTCTCTCCCGGGTCCTCGACTGGGTGGGGAGGGGGTGGCCGGCAGGCCAAATGGGTCCCAAGTTCTCGGTGTTCTCCAGCCACCGGGATGAGCTGTCTTCCCACAAAGGGTGTTTGCTGTGGGGAAGTCGAGTGGTGATACCGCCACCTCTGCAAAGCCTCACTGCTTTGCACGAACACCACCCTGGGATAGTGAGGATGAAAGCCCTGGCTTGGAGCTATGTATGGTGGCCGGGGCTAGACGGTGAGATAGAGGATACTGTTAAGCGGCGTCAGAAGTGCCAGGAGTCACAGCCCATGCCCGAGCCCCCGAAAGCCCCGGTGCAACCTTGGGAGCCATCCCACAAGCCATGGGCAAGACTCCACCTGGACTTCGCCGGGCCATTCCAGGGCCAGATCTTTTTCATTCTGGTTGATTCCTACACGAAATGGCTGGAGGTCATGCCCGTTCCCTTGACCTCGTCCCGGTCCACCATCAGAGTGATGTGACGGATTTTCAGCTCACGTGGAATACCCGACTCACTAGTCACTGACAATGGTACTGTAATGTATTGAAATGATTACATGAATCACCTCATAGGACTCCCCTGTTAAGCTTCGAGCCAGACCAGGGCTCCTCTGAGCGAACTTCCTATTGGTCGCTTCGTAACAGCGACCAATCAGAACGATACCATTCCCTAGGAGGGAAAGACTCCCATTGGTCTTTATTCTAGCAATCTCATTGGTTGTTATTTGTAAATAGGCGTGGCTACATTAGCCCGGTTATGTTTAAAAGGAGCTTTGGAGTGCCTCCATCCAGACTGGGCACTGGACCACAGCGCTCACCCGGAAGACCAGGGGTCCCCGGGGGGGTTATTTCCTGAAGACCCGGTCTACGCCTGTAATTACGGCCGAGGTCCCACCTGGGTTCCAGAGAAAGTGGTTCGGGTGACCGGCCCAGTGTCCTATGAAGTTGCCTGCGAGGACGGACAGCCATGGAGGAGGTGACACATAGATCAACTCTGCCGCCGCGTCCTGCCTCTGGCCTCCAATGGCCCAGACAAGGACGACATCTACCCTGGGGGACCGGAAGCAATGGACCCTCCACTTCCAGTGGCCAGCGCGATTCCCGGAGGAGAGGATGGAGGCAACCCCAAACCGGCGAGCCGCCCAGAGCCCAGCAGCTCGACAGCCCCAGCTGCAACACCAACAGCAACAATCCTGCCCCCGGAGCCAATGGGAACAGTGCCTGGGGCCCCGCTCCGGCTCCAGTCGTCCACCACTCCACTAGGGAGCATAAAAAGCCCGCATACTTAAAGGACTATGTATGTTTGGGTCATCTGGGCCAAGGGGGTGGGGTGTTGTGTACCCAGGGAAGTCCACACATGCGGTCGGGTCAACACGTGGTCAGGCAAAGGGGCTGAGCTTCGTCTCCAAAGACAGTAGTCAGAACGGATCCTAGCACGCACCTATCGGGAGGCTAGGATCCTAGAAGGGACCTGTGGGTCTAGGGGTGCACTGTAAATACCCTATCATGGGTGTGGGGGGGGCTGGGGGGTGATTTGGGAATATCAGTTCCCCCGGGTGAGGTACGGGGGACGGGGCACATGACGAAGCCCCACCCCCTGCTTCCGGCCGTCCCGCTTCCGGCCCTCATTCAGCCAGGAGGAGGCAGGAGAAGAGGGAGGGTAAGTTGCTTCCTCCCTGCCTCTCCCCACCCCTGTCTGCCTGGGGCCAGGGAGGGCCTTCGCGGGGCTTCCTTGCACTCCCGCTGGCCTTGCAGGTCCACCGCCGGGCCCCTCATGGGGCTCGGCAGTGGAGCTGCAAGGCCGGTGGCGGCGGCTGGGACCATTGGGGGCGGCGTGTGTGGCCTTATGACACACTTCCGGTGATGTCAGGGTGTATGGCCTTATGACACACTTCCGGTGATGTCAGGGGGTGTGGCATATGCTAATGAGTTATGCTAATGAGTTCCCCTAACTCTTTTTCTATGAAACGACCCCTGGTGCACTGTACATACCCTATCACGGGTGTGGGGGTGTGAGCGGGTGTGGTGTGATTTGGGAATATGAGCCGGCCCATGAGCCGGCTAAAACATCTCAAGATCGTAATGTAACTAAATAAAGTATGAGCCGCAATCACTCTGCAACGCATCAGCCTCAGTACTTTACGGAGTCACAAGACAGGCCCCAGACAGTTTCCCAAATTGAGCCGATGGTGATGCCTTTTGACTACATTTAATTCCTCTCATGATCGCTCCAAGGTGGCGTCTGCCCACTCTGTGGCTTCACAAACGCCAGGGTTCTGTGTGGGGGCTCTCGGGGCAACACTTCAAGCCCACTTTTCTTTTGCCTGCCTGCAGTATTCCGCCTCCGCCCAGTCATGGGGATGGTCAGGGGAAGGGGAGGGGGTGAGCCCAGGATCGGCGAGCCAAACTAAATGGTGCCGGTGACACGGGTTGGGCTGGGGGGCTGATCTGACTTCCAGTCACACACGGCATTCGGGGACGGACGTTCTCAAGCGAGCCAAGGCTCATTTTGGCTCAGGAGTGCAGTAGGGTTGCCAGCCTCTGGAGGGGGCCTGGGGGTCTCCCAGAATCAGAATTGATCTTTGGAGGGTGGACGCTGCGGCATTATACCGGACAGAGATCCTGCCCTCCCCCCCAGGCTCCACCCCTGAAATCTCTAGGAATTTCCAAACCCAGAGTGCAGGGCAGGGGGAGGAAAGTTGTGTCAGCCCTGCCTCCTGTGCAGGTTTCCTCAGCTGGGACAGTGCAGTGGGGGGCCCCTGCCTGCCTGCCTGCAAAACGGCATAGGAGGGAAAGCGCCCCCCCCCCCCCCCCCCGTGCTGCTGGGCCCCTGAGCCAAAGCAGGCCCGGATGTTTCAGACCTAGGTTGTGCCACGCCCCACCATTCAGCAGTCTCCCAGAACAGGAGGACGGGAAACGTGCAGGTTTGAGGCCACTCTGGGGGAAACCTCCAGGACAATCCAGGCCCTAACTCTGTGGCCCTAACAGGTGTGAGCGGACCATCTCATGGTCCCCGGCCAGGAAGGTCATGAGCATTCCCAAACGTCTGATGGTTGCTACTTGGTGAGGCTTGGGGACTACTGACGTCCCTCTTCCTTCCTGTCTCCAGCCCAGAGAAAGAAAACCTTTTGAAAGGCAGCATGGAGGTTTTATCGAGCCCAGGCCTCCAAATAAAATGGATTTCTCCACAGGTCTAATAATACGTCCTCTTCTCTTCCTTCCCGCTGAGTCCTGCAGTTGCCGAAAGTTGAACACTGGCAAACCGCGACAGGTCGTGCACCACCTGGCGCCGCCACAGCTGCTAAGCGGGGCCTCAGCACAGCTTGGCGCTCCTCTTGTCTGTTGCTTTGCAGGCAGCCGCCTCTAGTGGCAGCCAACAGAAATGCCTGCAAGAACTGGCCAGGCCATCTATATTTCGAGCCTTTTGAAGACTGCTAGATTGTTATTTATGTGTTGCTATGACCTTTGGCTAAACCAAGAAAAAAGAATCAAACACCAATGGATGTAAAGCATGTGCAAGTATGCAAGCCACCCAAAAAAAGTCTGTACAAAAGTAGTAGACAACAAATAGCATCCCTAAAATGACTTATTATTTTCTATGACAATCCTTTTACACAAAAGTTATCAACCACTCCCCTGGTGTAGTGGTTAAGTGTGCGGACTCTAATCTGGGAGAACCGGGTTTGGTTCCCCACTCCTCCACTTGCACCTGCTGATGTGACCTTGGGTCAGTCACAAGCTCTGGCACAGCTGTCCTTGAAAAAGAGCAGTTTGTGTCAGAGCTCTCTCAGCCCCACCCACCTCACAGGGTGTCTGTTGTGGGGAGGGGAAGGGAAAGGAGTTTGTAAGCCGCTCTGAGACTCTGTTGGGTAGTGAAGGGCAGGGTATAAATCCAATCTCTTCTCTTCTCTTCTTCTTCTCTTCTTTGTCTCTAAACAGACTCACAATAGAAGCGGCCACAGATCACCTGGTTGCTGTCCCATTTCCTCTAACTTCTGCAGGCCGCTGTCTCAGTGGTGGAGCTGTGAATACATATTGATGCCTAAAAACAAATTCCATACTGTATAAAATAGCTCCTGTATGCATATTCAATCATGGAGACCAGCTTTTGGGACGAAAGATTATCTGGTCTCGATTATTGTATTTTGAATATGCATACATGAGCTGTTTTATATCGTATGGAATTGGCTTATAAGCATCAGTATGTATTCACAGCTCCACCGTTGAGACAGCAGCCTGAAGAAGTCAGAGGAAACAGACAGCAACAGAGGTCATCAGAACCCAAGAAGTAAAGCTGGCTGGGAATGGAGACGGCTAGATTCTACCGCTTGCAATGTGACCATTGCCTCAGGACTCGATGTGTTCATTAAACACCCTAGCTGCTTTCCTACCTGGTTCTTGAAATACAGATTTTAAACTCCCGGAAGGCTGGATCTCAAAGGGATTTCCTCCCCCTGACTTCTTTTGTGTCCAACAGGCCACTGACGTCACAGTGGATTTTGAAGTTCTGAGATGCTGGCCATCTGTTCCTGATTACAGGGACCTGAGCTCTTTACAGCTGTGTGGGCAAAATCAGTCTCTTCCCCTGCTCCTGACGGATGAGGAGAAGGATGACGGCAAGGGAAAGTGGCAGATGAAGGGTTAACACCAAGGCTCCCCCTCAGCTGTGGAGTCTTGTGAGCAGAAATTCTACTTTGTGAGCTACTGGCATTAAAGTTGTGAGCGAGCAATTTGGCTGCTGCATCAATTAGTTTGCTCTGGAGCCATCCCTTCCTGAGCTAAGGCAAAAATGTGTGAGCCGGAGGCTAAAAGACTGTGAGCTAGCTCACACTCACTCAGCTTAGAGGAAACACTGGTTAACACTTGTGCTTGTGGAATTGCTGGTCATTAGCAGAAAGGACCTGGTGCATGGAGTCCATGCCTTAGGCAACCAGCAGCCAAAGTCACTGACAGGAGCCCAACCTGCTGCAGAGGATGAAATTCTCAGGGATATGAAAGGACGTCTTTGTCCTCCCTTGACTTCCTTCCCTCTGCTTTTCCCTCTTTCTCCAATAAATGCTGCTGCTCTTTCTTCCCATATGAGCAATTCCTGTTTAGATGCCCCTCAAGGAAAGGAAAGCATTTATTTGTTGCCCTCCCCCACAGGAGCTGTGGTAAACATTCAGCCATAAGGAGGAGGAGAAAGAAGAATAAGAAGAAGGAGGAGGAGATTGGATTCACTACCTGAAGGAGTCTTAGAATGGCTTACAATCCCTTTCCCTCCCCCTCCCCACAACAGACACCCTGTGAGGTAGGTGGGGCTGAGAGAGCTCTTTGAGAACTGCTCTTGAGAAAACAGCTCTGAAATAACTTGTGACTGACCCAAGGTCACACCAGCAGCTGCATGTGGAGGGGTGGGGAATCAAACCCGGTTCTCCCAGATTAGAGTTTGCACTCTTAACCACTACACCGAACTGGCTCTCAGCAAAAGCAAAAGAGCAAAAAAAAAAGTTTCCTACATGTTTTATATTTTCCTACACAGGCATTAATGTTGTTGTTGTTCAGTCGCACAGTCGAGTCCGACTCTTCCCATGGACCAGATCACGCCAGGCCTCACGGAGCTCACCCGGAAGACCAGGGGTCCCCGGGGGGGTTATTTCCTGAAGACCCGGTCTACGCCTGTAATTACGGCCGAGGTCCCACCTGGGTTCCAGCGAAAGTGGTTCGGGTGACCAGCCCAGTGTCCTATGAAGTTGCCTGCAAGGACGGACAGCTATGGAGGAGGTGACACATAGATCAATTCTGCTGCCGCGTCGTACCTCTGGCCTCAAATGGCCCAGACAAGGACGACATCTACCCTGGGGGACCAGAAGCAATGGACCCTCCACTTCCAGTGGCCAGCGCGATTCCTGGGGGAGAGGATGGAGGCAACCCCAAACCGGCGAGCCGCCCAGAGCCCAGCAGCTCGACAGCCCCAGCTGCGACACCAACAGCTACAATCCTGCCCCCGGAGCCAATGGGAACAGTGCCTGGGGCCCCGCTCCGGCTCCAGTCGTCCACCACTCCACTAGGGAGCATAAAAAGCCCGCATACTTAAAGGACTATGTATGTTTGGGTCATCTGGACCGAGGGGGGGGAGGGGTGTTGTGTACCCAGGGAAGTCCACACATGTGGTCGGGTCAAGACATGGTCAGGCAAAGGGCCCGAGCTTTGTCTCCAAAGACAATAGCTAGAACAGACCCAAGTCAGTGTTCCCTCTAAGCTGAGTTAGTGTGAGCTAGCTCACAGTTTTCTAGCCTCCGGCTCACACATTTTTTGTCTTAGCCCAGGAAAGATGGCTCCAGAGCACTGATTCTTAAAAACTGAATGACCAAGACAGAGTTTATCTCCTCGTGTGTGCTGGGCAGCTTGAGCGAGAGAAGCCTACTGAGGAAGACAGTGAGTGATCTTCACAAAGGAAGTATCTATTCAGCACCACAGGTCAATCCCACAGCAGGAAATGTACTCCTGCTCTTCCTCTTATGGACATGCTTTTTCTTAAACTTCTCTCTCAGAATTTGGAACATGCCCTCCCTCTTCTCACCTTCCTCTGCCTAGTGGTCCCACTTTACCCCCAAAGGTGAACCTGTGGAGAGTCTCCCATGCATTTTGATGATACTCCTGAGGATCTGTGAAAAAGAAACAGAACAGGTTATCTCTGATGATCTCCTGAAACCTCGTGTGTGCTGGGCAGCTTGAGCGAGAGAAGCCTACTGAGGAAGACAGTGAGTGATCTTCACAAAGGAAGTATCTATTCAGCACCACAGGTCAATCCCACAGCAGGAAATGTACTCCTGCTCTTCCTCTTATGGACATGCTTTTTCTTAAACTTCTCTCTCAGAATTTGGAACATGCCCTCCCTCTTCTCACCTTCCTCTGCCTAGTGGTCCCACTTTACCCCCCAAAAGGTGAACCTGTGGAGAGTCTCCCATGCATTTTGATGCTACTCCTGAGGATCTGTGAATTGGTCTACTATGCACATGACAAAAAGAAACAGAACAGGTGATCTCTGATGACCTCCTGAAAGTATGGTGGTTGAAGAAGTGTTTTTCTGAGGGATTTTAAAGTTGCCAGGTATCAAGGATGGTGATAATGGGAAACAGGCAAAAAGACTTCCTTCCTGACTAATTTGGAGGCCCCCAAAATTTCTGCTTTGCCTAAAAAGGTTTCCAGGTAGTCCCACATTGTCTCAAATGGTAGAAGTGGTTAGAATCATAGAATCACACAGAGTTGGCCATGTAGTCCAACCCCCTGCTCAATGCAGGATCAGCCTAGAGCATCCCTGGCAAGTTGTTGTTGAAGGTTTTCACAGCTAGAGTTCATTAGTAGTTGTAGATTTTCTGGGCTGTATGGGTGTGGACCTGACGTTTCACCAGCAACTGTGACTGGCATCCTCAGAGGTATAACACAGAAAGATGGAGTACTCTCTGTGTCAAGGTGAGAAAAATGGTAGGCAGGTAATTTATAACTACTCAGGAAGGTGGGGTAGGGCTGAGTCATTATCCTGTAGGAGTTCCCCAGGCTGTGACATGCTAATGGAGGAGCTTTCCTGAGGAGGTTCTTTTGCATATGAATTGGCTGTTGGAATTCTAATCTTACCTGTAGTGCTATTGTAAGATGTAGAGCATTTTGTGTTTTTCAGGACAGGAAACCATGCCCTAAACTCTCTTCTTTCCTGTTGAAATTGTGTTATGAATTTCAATGGCTTCCCTGTGTAATCTGACATAGTAATTGGATGTGTTTTCCAGCTTTTCAGCCACTGCTGATTTTTCAGGTTACCCAAGTCTGCAGTGTCTTTCATGTTCTTTTATTCTTGCCTGAATGCTACGCTGTGTGGTCCCAATGTAAACCTGTCCACAACTGCATGGTATGCGGTATAGTCCTGCAGAAGTGAGAAGGTCTCTTCTGTCTTTTGCTGACCATTGAGTATGAAAGTTCTATATGAACGTTCTAAATTTCACATCCTTAGTGTTAGGCCGGAAAAACTGCCACTCAGAACACTGGCTGGGTTGACTGGCTGCTTTGTGCAGTCCCGCCCAGCGTTCCAAGGTCTTTTGCATATGGAAGCTGATTGGACTTCACTGCATTCCACACCTCAAACTCACCCCCCTCCCCGCAAGGCAGTTGGAATGTCAGTTGCATATGGAACCTTCAAGGTCTTTTGCATATGGAAGCTGATTGGACTTCACTGCATTCCACACCTCAAACTCACCCCCCTCCCCGCAAGGCAGTTGGAATGTCAGTTGCATATGGAACCTTCAAGGTCTTTTGCATATGGAAGCTGATTGGACTTCACTGCATTCCACACCTCAAACTCACCCCCCTCCCCGCAAGGCAGTTGGAATGTCAGTTGCATATGGAACCTTCAAGGTCTTTTGCATATGGAAGCTGATTGGACTTCACTGCATTCCACACCTCAAACTCACCCCCCTCCCCGCAAGGCAGTTGGAATGTCAGTTGCATATGGAACCTTCAAGGTCTTTTGCATATGGAAGCTGATTGGACTTCACTGCATTCCACACCTCAAACTCACCCCCCTCCCCGCAAGGCAGTTGGAATGTCAGTTGCATATGGAACCTTCAAGGTCTTTTGCATATGGAAGCTGATTGGACTTCACTGCATTCCACACCTCAAACTCACCCCCCTCCCCGCAAGGCAGTTGGAATGTCAGTTGCATATGGAACCTTCAAGGTCTTTTGCATATGGAAGCTGATTGGACTTCACTGCATTCCACACCTCAAACTCACCCCCCTCCCCGCAAGGCAGTTGGAATGTCAGTTGCATATGGAACCTTCAAGGTCTTTTGCATATGGAAGCTGATTGGACTTCACTGCATTCCACACCTCAAACTCACCCCCCTCCCCGCAAGGCAGTTGGAATGTCAGTTGCATATGGAACCTTCAAGGTCTTTTGCATATGGAAGCTGATTGGACTTCACTGCATTCCACACCTCAAACTCACCCCCCTCCCCGCAAGGCAGTTGGAATGTCAGTTGCATATGGAACCTTCAAGGTCTTTTGCATATGGAAGCTGATTGGACTTCACTGCATTCCACACCTCAAACTCACCCCCCTCCCCGCAAGGCAGTTGGAATGTCAGTTGCATATGGAACCTTCAAGGTCTTTTGCATATGGAAGCTGATTGGACTTCACTGCATTCCACACCTCAAACTCACCCCCCTCCCCGCAAGGCAGTTGGAATGTCAGTTGCATATGGAACCTTCAAGGTCTTTTGCATATGGAAGCTGATTGGACTTCACTGCATTCCACACCTCAAACTCACCCCCCTCCCCGCAAGGCAGTTGGAATGTCAGTTGCATATGGAACCTTCAAGGTCTTTTGCATATGGAAGCTGATTGGACTTCACTGCATTCCACACCTCAAACTCACCCCCCTCCCCGCAAGGCAGTTGGAATGTCAGTTGCATATGGAACCTTCAAGGTCTTTTGCATATGGAAGCTGATTGGACTTCACTGCATTCCACACCTCAAACTCACCCCCCTCCCCGCAAGGCAGTTGGAATGTCAGTTGCATATGGAACCTTCAAGGTCTTTTGCATATGGAAGCTGATTGGACTTCACTGCATTCCACACCTCAAACTCACCCCCCTCCCCGCAAGGCAGTTGGAATGTCAGTTGCATATGGAACCTTCAAGGTCTTTTGCATATGGAAGCTGATTGGACTTCACTGCATTCCACACCTCAAACTCACCCCCCTCCCCGCAAGGCAGTTGGAATGTCAGTTGCATATGGAACCTTCAAGGTCTTTTGCATATGGAAGCTGATTGGACTTCACTGCATTCCACACCTCAAACTCACCCCCCTCCCCGCAAGGCAGTTGGAATGTCAGTTGCATATGGAACCTTCAAGGTCTTTTGCATATGGAAGCTGATTGGACTTCACTGCATTCCACACCTCAAACTCACCCCCCTCCCCGCAAGGCAGTTGGAATGTCAGTTGCATATGGAACCTTCAAGGTCTTTTGCATATGGAAGCTGATTGGACTTCACTGCATTCCACACCTCAAACTCACCCCCCTCCCCGCAAGGCAGTTGGAATGTCAGTTGCATATGGAACCTTCAAGGTCTTTTGCATATGGAAGCTGATTGGACTTCACTGCATTCCACACCTCAAACTCACCCCCCTCCCCGCAAGGCAGTTGGAATGTCAGTTGCATATGGAACCTTCAAGGTCTTTTGCATATGGAAGCTGATTGGACTTCACTGCATTCCACACCTCAAACTCACCCCCCTCCCCGCAAGGCAGTTGGAATGTCAGTTGCATATGGAACCTTCAAGGTCTTTTGCATATGGAAGCTGATTGGACTTCACTGCATTCCACACCTCAAACTCACCCCCCTCCCCGCAAGGCAGTTGGAATGTCAGTTGCATATGGAACCTTCAAGGTCTTTTGCATATGGAAGCTGATTGGACTTCACTGCATTCCACACCTCAAACTCACCCCCCTCCCCGCAAGGCAGTTGGAATGTCAGTTGCATATGGAACCTTCAAGGTCTTTTGCATATGGAAGCTGATTGGACTTCACTGCATTCCACACCTCAAACTCACCCCCCTCCCCGCAAGGCAGTTGGAATGTCAGTTGCATATGGAACCTTCAAGGTCTTTTGCATATGGAAGCTGATTGGACTTCACTGCATTCCACACCTCAAACTCACCCCCCTCCCCGCAAGGCAGTTGGAATGTCAGTTGCATATGGAACCTTCAAGGTCTTTTGCATATGGAAGCTGATTGGACTTCACTGCATTCCACACCTCAAACTCACCCCCCTCCCCGCAAGGCAGTTGGAATGTCAGTTGCATATGGAACCTTCAAGGTCTTTTGCATATGGAAGCTGATTGGACTTCACTGCCCCCCCCTGGCCTTGCTCTGCCCCATCCAAGGTGGGCAGCCTGATTCCTGACCCGATCCCCCCCCCCCCAACCTAGGTACAGAACCTCCATCTTAGTGGGATTAAGTCTCAACTGGCTTTGCTGTAGCCATTCAGCCACGGCTTCCTATTCCTAACTATAATATTACCACCTTTTTTGGTTAGTTTATATGTTGGATTTGTGGAGCCTGTCAAGGAGAACTGGACCTCCAGTTCAATCCCTTGTTCTTGCATGAAAACATTGGTTCAGGCTTCATATCAAAACTTGGGCCTGAGACATGGAGGAAGAGAGCAAAGGGAAACATCTGGGGTTTGTCATGAGAAAGTTAACACGTCTGACTTGGTGCCTTTGAATAATGTGAGAAGAAGCCACATCATTTGTCACTGAACAATTAGATGAATTGTTAATTATTAGATGAACACACAACGTATTAAATACTGGGTTCCAGACGCATTGCAGTGAACAGCTCTACTTTATTTAGTGATTTCAGGAACAAGACTGAAGATTGAAGGGCAACTGCCCTGTTTAAGTAGCATGCAAAACCCACACCCAAACACACCCCACTCCCAACCATAGCCTATTTACATAACATTGGCCCCGGTCACACAGCAAAGTTACCGTGGGAGAGGCACGGGAGCCCCGCGGATTTTCCGGGCGCGATTTCACCCCAACATCTGGGAAGCGCAATGCTCCCATGGTGAACCCGTGGCTCCCCGCCGAAGGTGCGGAGTTAAAAACTAGTACCTACGAGGTACTAGTTTCCGGAAACTGCGGGCCAAGGGCAGGCGTCTGATCGCGTTCCCGGTGGTCTTCCATGGCATCCGGTGCCCGCCGCTGTTCGTTTCCGCAGGTTGCGCAATAGCGCCCAACAACACATGCGCACAAAGAGCAATTGCTAGTGCGATCGTGTGGTGCAGCTTCTGTGCCGCGCTGCAGGATACCCATCTGATCGGCATTTCCCCCGACCTACGGGACCTCGACCGGGACGTGTGCTCGGGCTGCCGGACTTCACCCAAGGAGAGCAGAGTAACCCACGGCGACTATAAATTAGGGTATAATGTGTAGCTAGAACTTATAACTTAGATCCCCTCCCCCCTGTTCATTGCTTTGTTCTTTGGAAAGTGTTCTTGCACTCTTTAATTAATTTTTTAAAAAATAGATACTTTTAATATACCTGGTTGTTCTGTAGTCCAGAAGCTTCAGTCTAATTCCAGTACCTTAAAGCGTCTATCTACTGGATAACTATTAGTGGAAACTCATTTTGCAGGTAACGTACCTTGCAGGGTTGTCTTTCTATTTGGAAATATTCTTACACTCTTTAATAAAAAAATACTTTGATTATACCTGGTTGTTTTGTACTCCAGAAGCTTCAATGTAATCCCAGTACCTTAAAGTGTCCACATACTGGTTAATTATTAGTTGAAATTCATTCTGCAAGTAGCCTACCTTGCAGGGTTGGCTTTCTTGATTCCCAAGGCTAGAAGCTTGCCCCTTGGCTTCTGACTGTGTGGTTTTATAGGTTTGAATTACCGCTCCCCCCATACCAAGGATTCCCTGGATTGGGAATTCTTGACACATACATTCTTGTTTTATTGCAGATATTTTGTTTAGAGTTGTAGGTTTAGTTTACTATCTACCTTTCTTGCCACAAGCTTCCTCAAAAATATCTATTCTCAATTATACTATCAGCTCCTTTTTAGGTTAGTTTAGATGTTGGATTTGTGGAGCCAAAATTCATATAATTATTAAAAAAAAACCCTGCTCTTCTAACTGCTTAGTGTGCCTCTCCTGTAGAATTCTGTGGCCCCCATCGATGGATATCTAAACCCTGGATCAGGGCCACATGGAAGTTAAACAGATCTTTCAGCAAACTTTAAATATCTTCTGAGTTCACTTGCCAAGTCATGCCCATAGGGTATAATGGAACCAAATAAATTTGGGTTTCCTGAATATTTACCTGAATACCAATACAATACTGATCCTGGTATTCAGGGATATTCAAGAATACCAATATTTTCCAGGTCTTTTTCTACACTTTGCTCTAGCAAATCGATGGATAATATGATCCATCGATTCAGGTATTTACAGCAGAATTTGAGAACTTCATTAGTAACACATTTATAAGTCACCTTATTGATTAGTTGGGAAGGAATCACAGATTCATAGAGTTGGAAGGAGCCATACAGGCCATCTAGTCCAATCCTATGCTCGATGCCGGATCAGCCTAAAGCATCCCTGATGAGTCTTCATCCAGCTGTTGTTTGAAGATGGCCAGAGGTGGGGGGAGGGCACTGCTGAACTACTCTAAGGAAACATTTCCTAATATCTAGCCGGTACCTTTTTGCCTGTAATATAAACCCATTATTGTAAATGCTATCCTCTGCTGTCAACAGGAACAGCTCTTACTGTAAAAAAAAATTCCCTAATATACAGCTGATACATTTCTGCCCATCATTTAAACCCATTATTGATTTAATTCTCCAGACTCTTGCATGAACTCACTCCCAACAACACTCTTCTGTTAAAGATTTGTTTATTGAGATACGTAGCTGTGTCAAGTAGAGACCCATCCAATCAAGTCATTCACTCAGCCCGCCTAAAATCCAGTGTGTGCACCTACCCCAACCCCACCTGCGAACCTAACTGTTTTATTGTCTAAGACAGGCCAGCAGAGAAAGGTGCCCAAGGTCATTCACATTCTTCCCATACAGGAGGCTCCTTAAGAAAACAATCGCGAAGTAGCGAAGCAAAGCAGTTTCCCCCCACACATACACTCACTCACTGCCCCCCCCCCCAACAGCCCAAATACCAAGTGGTTACAAGCAATTAGACAGAACAGAGAAATCCCATTGCAAACAAGGCTCTGAGTTTGTCACGGGAGTGCAAAATTCATCATTTTGATAAGTAAGCACTAAATAACTGGTGGGTAGAAACACACTGATCATGAGTATGAGTGGAGTCGGAGGAGGAGGTTTCGTCTGTGACAATACTGAAGATAGACCAACAGACTGGAGGTCAGGTGTCTAATGTGGCAGATAGAAAAAGTTAGCCAATAGTAGGGCAAGGCAAGGTGATTTTCTGTCATGGTCCCTCATTGTTACCTGCTGGGGGGCCATGCTAGAGGACTGACTCTGGCTGGTGCCACCCTGACAGTGACCCACCGCATGCACACCAGTGGCTCTTTCCCCCTTCCTGGGGGAACAGAGAGAGAGTTTTCACAGTGAGGACAATCCAAAGGGAGCCTGACGGGCGCAGCAGCTAAGAGCACAGTAGGTTCTGCCCTCCACCTCACTTCTCATTGGGCCTCTACCAAGAAAGATTTCATCTCAAAGTCCTTCTCTGCTACCTTGAGGTGGTGGGGAATACTGGGATGGAACTGCAGCATTTACTGACTCCGGACTAAAGGTACATCACAGTAGCTCAGGTTGCATTCTTGTGGAAAAGCTGGTCTAGAAACTAGACCTAAATATGAGAAGACGGCATAATACACCAGAAGAACTCAGGTGACTCAACAGCATAAAAAGGGGCTGGAAGAAGCAGCTGGCCCGAAAGTTAAATTGTACCCTAATGTCAGTGTCATGTCCACCCCACCCGAAGAACTCAGCTGCATTCCCAGCAAGAAGCGTCATGATGGTGTGAATTAGGGTTGCCAACTTCCAGGTGGTGGCTGGAGATCCCCCACTATTACAACTGGTCTCCAGGTGACAAGAGATCAGCTCCCCTGGAGAAAAACGGCTGCTTCAGGGGGTGGACTCTATGGCGTTGTGCCCTGTTAAAGACCCTCCCCAAAACCCACCTTCCTTAGGCTTTAAAGGTAAAGGTTCCCTTGCTCGAAGGCCAGTCGAGTCCAACTCTAGGGTTGCGGTGCTCATCTCCGTTTCAAAGCCGATGAGCCAGCGCTGTCCGAAGATGTTTCCGTGGTCATGTGGCTGGCATGACTAAACACCAAGGCGCACGGAACGCTGTTACCTTCCCACTGGAGCGGTACCTATTTATCTACTTGCAATTTCTTGCATTCGAACTGCTAGGTTGGCAGGAGCTGGAACTAGAGACGGGAGCTCACTCCGTCATGCGGCACACTCGGGTCTCGAACTGCTGAACGACCGACCTTCCACAGCCTGCAGTTCAGAGTCTTAACCCCTTGAGCCACTGCAGCTTAGGCTTTACCTCCCCCCCCAAAAAACCTCCAGGCATTTCCCAGGTGTGGTTCAGAAGTTTGACTAAAGAGCAGAAAGTACCTGCTTGCCACCTGGTCACTGTACAGTGGCAATCCGGCTGATGTCATACACAAACATTATAATTAACTCTAGTACCTCGAATGGGGCATGGAAGCCATAGAAGCGGAAATTGCTCAGAAGCTGCAGCAATGCTCATTTCATTACACAGGGAGACATTCAGAAGAGCTCCTCAATAGGGCCTGGCAGCTGGGGAGAACCCTACCCCGCTATCCTTCCCTCATCTATTATGGCCACATGGTGAGGTTATCAAGGTAAAAGGTAAAGGTTCCCTTGCTCGAAAGCCAGTTGAGTCTGACTCTAGGGTTGCGGTGCTCATCTCCGTTTCATTGGGCTCATTTCTCCTCATTCATTTCTCTCTCTCTCTCTCCTTTTTCATGACAGCATCGTGTATCCGGTGTCTGGTGGACGTCGTCCCAGTGAAAAACGAGGACGGTGCTGTCATCATGTTCATCTTGAACTTTGAGGATCTGGCCGCTCTGATTGCCAGAAGTACCCGACAGAGCCTGCACCACCGTCTGTCCCAAGGATGGCGAACAGGTGAGAGGCCCAAGGTGGCACAGCGCTCTCCAGCCAGGGCAGCCACAGCAGATGGGCGTTACAGCGGTCAGGGGTGGTGGGAGAGAGACACAGGGCGGCCTGGGCAAATGAAATGTCCGGTTTTTCTCCAGAACTTGTAATGCATATGGTTTAAAGTGTGGACTGGCCTTTTAATTTGAGCAATCATAGAAACATAGAATTGGAAGGGACCTCCAGGGTCATCTAGTCCAACCCCCTGCACAAGGCAGGAAATCCACAAATACCTCCCCCCTCCACACCTGCAGTGGCTTCTGTTCTACACCCAGAAGGTTGCTTCCTGACCCCAAAGTGGCAATCAGCATTTCCCTGGGCATGTAAAAAAGGGCCACAAGAACTAAGCACTCAGCTCGGAGGTTATCAAAGGGCACATTAAAATCACAGTCACTTCAGGGGAAGTCCCAGCACAGGAGGACACGGGCGTTGACAGTTCTTTATTTACTGTTGGGCTCATTTCTCCTCATTCATTTCTCTCTCTCTCTCTCCTTTTTCATGACAGCATCGTGTATCCGGTGTCTGGTGGACGTCGTCCCAGTGAAAAACGAGGACGGTGCTGTCATCATGTTCATCTTGAACTTTGAGGATCTGGCCGCTCTGATTGCCAGAAGTACCCGACAGAGCCTGCACCACCGTCTGTCCCAAGGATGGCGAACAGGTGAGAGGCCCAAGGTGGCAGAGCGCTCTCCAGCCAGGGCCGCCGCAGCAGATGGGAGTTACAGCGGTCAGGGGTGGGGGGGGGAGAGACACAGGGCGGCCTTGGGGGAACGTCGGGCAAACGAAATGTCTGGATTTTCTCCAGAACTTGTAATGCATATGGTTTAAAGTGTGGACTGGCCTTTTATTTTGAGCAATCATAGAAACACAGAATTGGAAGGGATCTCCAGGGTCATCTAGTCCAACCCCCTGCACAAGGCAGGAAATTCACAAATACCTCCCCCCTCCACATCCGCCAGTGGCCACTGTTCCACACCCAGAAGGTTGCTTCCTGACCCCAAATTGCATCTTGCTGCTGACTCATGTTCAGTGTATGGTCTACTAAGACCCCTAGATCCTTTTCGGACATACTACTGCAAAGGAGGAGTCAGGGGACCGTGGTGAGGGGAAGGGGGCGACTCTGGAGTCATTCGGGAAAAGCTTTGCTGAAGATGAGTTGGGATGAATTGGTTTGTTTATTTGCCTCATTTGTACCCCGGTGGGGACCCAGAGCAGCTTACCTCGTTCCTTCATCTTTAGCCTCACCAGAGTTGGGAGGTCGATGATGTGACGAGCTCAAGGTCCTCCCAGTCCTCCGACCGCTAGCCCACCCTGGGCAGGGGTGGCTGTTCCCAGTCGAAGGAACAAAGTCATCCCCAGTGGAGAGGGGAAAACAGGGCCCATTTGGAGAAGGGGTGAAACATAGTGGGGCAGTGAGACATTTCCAATTGGAATCTCATCCCTCGTCTCCAGTACCCCCTGTCCCGCCCCCAAAGCCCGGTGAGAAAAATCATTGCCACTCTGTGCTGACTGGAGTGGGGTGGGGAGGGGAGGGGGTGCCGAAAGGCCTGAGAACCAGCCTGCAGCATCACGAATGAGCACTGGAGGGCACCAACCGTCTTTCTCTGCAGAAGGCGCCACAGGGGAGGGGCTGCCTGCAGATGCTCAGCATGTAGCGGGCAGGGCGATCATCGGAACAGAACTGGCGAGGGGCTGCCTGCGGATGCTCAGCATGTAGTGGTCAGGGCGATGGGAACAGAAGTGACAGACCAAAGCTCTTTCCAAGCCTCACCCACTGGAGGAATTCCCCTTCCCCTTGAAGCTCCATGGTCCTCAGAACGGAAGGGGGTCATGAGCTGCCAGCCCCTTTTGCTGTGCCCTGCCTCATTTGGAAGGGCCACCTTTGATTCCCTCATTCCACAAAAGTATGCCCCCAGCAAGCACCAAACTGAAATCCTGCCGTCCCACTTACAACAAGCCCGACAGTCCTCCTTGGCCAATTGCCCCGTCCCTTTGCAGTGTCGAGTGAGTCATTTCAGGCCATGCACACCTGTGGGTTCTTCAATTGCAAACGTTGTGGGCCTCCCAACTTGATGGCATTTTAATTCCCTTCCTCCTCAGAAGCTTCCCAGCTGAAGCCCAGCCAGAATTCCACATCAGACTCCGATCTGATGAAGTACAGGACCATCAGCCAGATCCCACAGTTCACCCTCAACTTTGTGGAGTTCAACCTGGAAAAACATCGCTCCGGCTCTACCACGGAGATCGAGATCATCGCACCACACAAGGTGACGGAGCGTACCCAGAATGTCACAGAAAAGGTCACTCAGGTACGTGGTACTTCCAGGGCCGGCCCCAGCTTATTTTGCACCCTAGGCGGGGATCCCTTCTGGCGCCCTCCCACCACCGGTGCGCCCACCAATTTTAAAAAATAAATGCATTTTAGAAAGAATGAAAAACACAAATAATCAAGAAACTCCCAGAGTACGGGGCCGGGTGCAGTTTGGTGCCCTTAAGGGCCGGCCTGCTCTAGGCGATCGCCTAGTCTGCCTAGTGAGTGAGCCGGCCCTGGGTACTTCAGGCACACTGTGACCCTCAAGGGAGGAGTTTTGCTCCCAGGACAAGAAGGAGTAAAATGAAATGCACCCAGATGCAATGGAGCAGATCTCTGCTCTATCACTCCAGATAGTCTTCTGAACGTTTGGCCCATCTAATATGGGAGGGGAGCCTGAGAGCGGGTGAGGGACACTAGCCCTTCACTGCAAAGGATGAGCTCTGTTCTCCATCAATTTGGCTGCCAGCATCTCTAGGAAGTTCGTGGTCAAGGGCAGTGGATCCCTCAGCAGTGGGGGGCCAAACAGTTCCATCTCGCCCTGCTCGTGGGTTTCCTGGTGGCTGCTCCCTATCGGACATGGGGTGCCGGACAAGACAGGCGACTGTTTTATTGTGTCCTTATTGTGGCCTGATGGATGGTTCACCCACTTATCCAGATGGCTTCACGCTTGCTGGCGCCCGGCACCCCAAGCCCCGTGAAAGTGCCGTGCCTGTCTGGAGGCCTGGGAGCAGGGCGGGCACAGCGGCCTTCCCAGGGGTGCTGCTAGGCAACAGGGCTGATGCCTGATCAGTCATGACACCATCCTGTCGATACTGGGTCATTAGCTAGCAGGAAGGTGACGGGAGCAGAGCTGACAGGCCTTTGCTGAGGGCGGGATAAAAAGGGCAGTCGATGGACAAGCTGCCGTCAGGGGCCTGCGCTGCCACCGCCCTGATGTCAGTAAACATCAGCCATGCTTCCTTCTACCTCTGCAGGCGGCCAAAGGACCCAGGGAGGGGCCTCAAGATCCTTGGTCCTTTTTACCTTGGACGTGTGCTGGAACCCGTCATATTCTGTGCAGACTGAAAAATCCCACCCCCCAAATCTGTGTGGCTTACTGTACACTCAGGTTAACTGAACTGCCTTCCCCAGGTTGACACTCCATGCGCCTGGGAAAGTGCAGAAAGGCAGAGAGGCGGCTGCAAGTGACCCTTCCTGCCCAGCTGGCCAGCGACACAGAAGCCCAACGGGCCGGTTCAGAGCTGCCTGCTTTTCACACCGCTGCTGCTGCTGTTTCAGGGGACTCACTGATTATTTAACAGCAGCTCAGTCTCTTTGTCCCACTCCCACAGAAGGGCGGGGGAAAGTAGCGTGTGACGGGGTTCGTGGTACATGCGTGGCAGTGTGTGTGGAGGTTGTAGAGTGCTGAAGACCAGCAGTCCTATTGAGATCAGTGCTCCCTCTAAGCTGTGGAGTTCTGTGAGCAAAGTTTCCACTTTGTGAGCTCCTGGCATTAAAGCTGTGAACGAGCAATTCGGCTGCTGCATAAATCAGTTTGTTCTGGAGCCCTCCTTCCTGAGCTAGGACAAAAATGTGTGAGCCAGAGGCTAGAAACCTGTGAGCTAGCTCACACTAACTCAACTTAGAGGGAACACTGATTGAGATGCAGCCCTGGGGCCAGAAAATCAGGTCAATGTGCTTGCAGAAGAATGCAAAATGAGGGTGGCAGAATAGGGGGGGGGGACCACCCCTTTGGAACACCTTTTGGGGGGGTTTTTTGGGGGGGAGGAAGGCTTCCAGCCAGCCAGCTTGAAGCAGCAGGCCGATA
>NW_015161468.1:76634-119278 GCF_001447785.1 Gekko japonicus | reverse complement strand
AGCCACTTCCGCGGGGCGGCCGGGGCGGGGGGCGGAGAGGCGAGGTCCGACGGCGGCCGGGGCCTCCCCGGGGGCGCTTCGCCAAACGGCGGCCTCTTCACGAAGCCCGGCAGAGCCCCGCTTCTGGGAGCGCCCTCCGGAGACCCCCGCCCTGCTTCGGACAAGCCTCCGGCCCTCTAGGCGGGGGGGGGGAGAAGAGAGAGAAGAAAAGGCGTGGGGAGGCTACTTTGACAGGACAGCGTAGTCCGGAACAAAGCTGACTTGGGGCAGATATTTGCACAAGCTTTGTTTAAAGTTTTTTATTACTATTATTATTATCATCATCATCCCGCCCTCCCCGCGAACGGTTTAGTCATTTAATTTTTATTTGCACATTTGGGGATTTCACAGAGCTCTTCCGCGACAGCGCTCCCCATGTAAGCGCGCTGGTGGTTGCGGAACCAGGAGGGAGAAGGCGTGGGGGGCTCCAAGCACTTGCAGCCTGGGAAGAGAACCCTGGAATCTCAGAGGGGGAAGGAAGGGACCAGGCGGCCCTCTAGTCGAATTCCTCCCTCAGTGCTGGATCAGCCAAAAGCGTCCCTGGCAAGGGCCCATCCAGCCGCTGGGGCAGGGGAAGTCACACACACACACACACTCCTCAGGGGCTCATTCCAGTGCTGAACGACTCTTACTGTCGAAACTGTTTCCCTACTATCCCTACTACCTTCCCACCCATAATTTGAACCGATCGTTGGGAGTCCTCTCCTCTGCTGCCAACGGGAACAGCTCCCTGCCCTCCTCTAAGGGACACAGCCCTTCAGATACTTCAGGAGAGCAATCCCCCCCCCCCATATCTCCTCTTCTCCCGACAGAACGTTCCCAAATCCCTCAGCCTTTCCTCATGGGGCTTGGCCTTACAGAACGGGTGTCCAGAAAATTCCTGTTTGGATCCAAATCATTGTCCTGTTCAGAAAAGCCATTTGATGAATAGCCTGATTTTGATACACTGTTGTATTGCTGTGAGCGTTACTCTGGTCTTCCAAATTGGCTGTGTGTGGCTTTTGCTATATCTTCATTATAATCCTGCCAACCTAGCAGTTTGAAAGCAAGAAACTGCAAGTAGATAAATAGGTACCACTTCGGTGGGAAGGAAACAGCATTGCGTGCGCCTTGGGGTTTAGTCATGCCGGCCACATGACCACGGAAACGTCTTCGGACAGTGCTGGCTCTTTGGCTTTGAAGCAGAGATGAGCACCGCAACCTTAGAGTCGGACTCGACTGGCTTTCGAGCAAGGGAACCTTTACCTTTACCTTAATTATAACTGCACTATTTGTAAGACAGATTTAAACTACATGGAAGGATGGGGTGGGGTTGCCAGTCTCCAGGTGGTGGCTGGAGCTCTCCCGGAATTGCAGCTGCTCCCCAGGCAATAGAGACCAGTTCCCCTGGAGAAAATGGCTGCTTTGGAAGGTGGTGTCAGAGTCCCAGGGCAATCAGTCTCAACAACGTTCCTTCAGCAGTATCAAGTTTATGAAGCAGAGTAAAGTATCGAGTGCAGTCAAGGCAGGTCATCTGTGCACACGTTCAGTGTTAGATCAAACTACGAGGGCGGGAGAGGGGGAGATATACAGGATTGAAAGTGGGGCCCCCTGATGGACTTGGGCCAGTCAGAGGATGAGCTGCAACACGCCTAAACTAACGGGTTCAGGTTCCCAGCAAAGCAACGGGGACGAGGTACCAGGGTCAGAAGCCCAGCTAAGAGATAAGGCGCAGTGAAAGAAATGAAAGTTCACATTCCAGCACATTAAGAGGTTCACCCAGCGGCCCCCTGCCTCCCCCCCTTTACAATGGCAGCGTAGCTGACAGGTGGACTCTCTGGCTGAAGTCCCTCCCCCTTCCCAATCCCCACCCTCCCCAGGTTCCACCCCCAAAATCTCCAGGAATTTCTTAATCATGTGATTACTCTCTAGTTCTTAACTATGTATGACACATTCAACAGGTGCCTATGAGATAAACAGCTGCATGGGAGTACATCTGATATGTATTGTCTTTTCTAAAGCAAGATAAGAAAGCCAAACGAAACTCTTAAATCTCTATTAAAAGGCAATTAATCTACTTTTTCTGTTTCAATTAACTGTCAGAGATTTAAGTACATCTCATGCAACCAGAGTTCATTGAGAGCTGAGAAATGCATGATCTTACAGACTTCAGAAAACAGGCATGAACAGCAAAAGAGGCAATTATATAATCAGTCTACTGCTAGAAATGTTGCTGTTGTTGTTCAGTCGCACAGTCGAGTCCGACTCTTCACAACCCCATGGACCAGATCACGCCAGGCCCTCCTGTCTTCCGCCGTCCTCCGAAGTTTGCCCAACTTCATGTTCGTTGCATCTATGACACTGTCCAACCATCTCATCCTTTGCCGTCCCCGTCTTCTTTGACCTTCAATCTTTCCCAGCATCAGGGTCTTCTTCTCCAGTGAGTGCTCCCTTCTCATTGGGTGGCCAAAGTATTTGAGCTTCAGTTTCATTATCTGGCCTTCCAGGGAACAGTCAGGGTTGATTTCTTTTAGGATTGACTGATTGGATCTTCTTGCAGTCCCAGGGACTCTCAGGAGTCTTCTCCAGCACCCATTGGGGAGGGAGATCCAGCATTGTCCAATCCATTGGTTTTTGCAAAAGCCTACATTTGTAGCCTTTTGAAAACCCCATGGACAGTATCAAAAGGCTACAAATGTAGGCTTTTGCAAAAACCAGTGGATTGGACAATGCTGGATCTCCCTCCCCAGTGGGCTTGTGCCGCCTTGAAGAAGGGACATAAGAACATAAGAGACGCCAATGTTGGATCAGGCCAAAGGCCCATCCAGTCCAACACTCTGTGTCACACAGTGGCCAGAAATACCAGTGCCATCAGGAGGTCCAGCAGTGGGGCCAGGACATTAGAAGCCCTCCCACTGTTGACCCCCCCCCCAAGCACCAAGAAGACAGAGCATCACTTGCCCCAGAGCCCCTAGCTATACCTTGTGGCTAATAGCCACTGATGGACCTCTGCTCCATATGCTTATCTAATTCCCTTTTGAAGCCGTCCATGCTTGTAGCCGCCACCACTTCCTGTGGCAGTGAATTCCATGTGTTAATCACTCTTTGGGTGAAGAAGTATTTCCTTTTATCTGTTCTAACCCGACCGCTCTGCAGTTTCATGGAGTGCCCACGAGTTCTTGTATTGTGAGAAAGGGAGAAAAGTACCTCTTTCTCTACCTGCTCTTTCCCATTCATAATCTTATAAACCTCGATCATGTCACCCCTCAGTCGTCTTTTCTCCAAGCTAAAGAGCCCTAAGCGCTTTAACCTTTCCTCATAGGGAAAGTGTTCCAACCCTTTTATCATTCTAGTTGCCCTTTTCTGCACTTTTTCCAAAGCTATAATATCCTTTTTAAGGTGTGGTGACCAGAATTGCACACAGTATTCCAGATGAGGTCGCACCATTGATTTATATAGGGGCATTATGATATTGGCTGATCTGTTTACAATACCCTTCCTAATAATCCCCAGCATAGCATTGGCCTTCTTTATTGCAGTCACACACTGTCTCGACATTTTCAGCGAGTTATCCACTACAACTCCAAGATCTCTCTCTTGATCAGTCTCTGCCAGTTCAGACCCCATCAATGTGTATTTATATTTAGGATTTTTGGCTCCAATGTGCATCACCTTGCACTTGGCCACACTGAACCCCATTTGCCATGTTGACGCCCACTCGCCCATCTTTGACAGATCCCTTTGGAGTGCCTCACAATCCTCCCTGGTTTTCACCACCCTGAACAACTTTGTATCATCCGCAAATTTAGTCACTTCACTGCTTACTCCCATCTCCAGGACTCTGCAAGTAGCCTGCACAGAGGCCAAGTGAGCTGGAATATCCAGACCTGTCCTTTTTCACCAGTATTGCCTTTTTCACCTGTCCTTTTTCACCCGGATATCAGCAACCGAGTAGCGAGGAGGCACAGAGTGCAATCAATGCTGATGGGCCCTGGCCCACAATGATGCCGTCTGAGCGATTCTCTGCTGTGTGGCCCATCACAGGCCCTGGTGCCATTTCTCCTGCACTGCGGATGTACGGGGGAAGGGGATGGACCGCATTATGGATACCTGGTCCGGCTCCCTACCCTTTATCCTGTGACATCACACTCTTTGAGGATCATGTGATTCTTTCAGAGTCCCCCTCCCTGCTGACACTTGGAACAATTGGTTTTCTTCTCCCCCCCCCCCACTGTCAAGAGCCACACACTTGGCCTCTTGGCTCTTGATTGGTGCTTTCCTCTCAGGTCAGGGAGAAACTACCCATGGGTTTTGATTTGTCTCTGCCATGAATGCCTTTTGCAGTATCATCTCTCCTGCCTGGATGTGGGTGAGAAACAGAGTGAGAAGAGAGGCCCCCAGAGGAGATCTGAGCAGGACCTGAGTGGTGGGGCCAGAATGCCCCGTGGCAGGAGCTCTCTCTCTCTCTCTGGCACGTGCTCTGTGGGCCGCTCCCTCTGACGGGGCTGTTGCTGCACAGCCCCATACCTCACTCGGGGCAACCTGATCTGAGGCAGAGCGGTAATTCTCTGGGGCACGTCTCTGGTCCTGAGTCCCTGTCCACCGCACAAGAGTGGACCTCCTGGGCTCCATCCATTTGAAGGGCTGTATTCCAGATACTTTGCCTGAGTGTTTTGTTAGCTCCCAAGAGGGCCGAGACCTGGAGGAGCAAACCCATAATATTGCAATTTCTTCTCAAGAGCTTCTGCCCAGCCAGAATTAAAATTATCTGAGAGAGTTAAAGGAGCTAATTCAAGAGGGTTCAACTTTAACTTAGCCAAAGCATGCCAATGGGTACCCTTTGCATGCATCTAGTGACACCATCCCTGACTCTGTTGTGAGGAGGGCATTAAAAACACAGCGAAGGCACCAAATATATATCTGAGAAATGTAGACTGAATTACTTCCAGGGAATGGGGGTCTTTATACAGCCCTGAGACTCTGCTTTAGTAAGGTTTTGCCTCTGTGCCACTGTGAAGTGGATCCCCGCAGCTGCCAAGTCACCGGGGCCAGTTCAAGGTTTAGAGGGGCCCCGGGCGGCGAGGGCCTGCTGCTGCTCCCCCGCCGCACACCCTGCTTGTGACCCTGCCCTCCCCTGCCTGCTCACAAGCCCTCCTGCTGCCCACCCCCATGGCTGTCCAGCACTTTTTCCTCCACCAGAGGGAGGTCACATGAATGGTGCGCTGCCACCATCTGGAGCCACCATCTGGATGCATTCCCCATAGCAAAGAAGGGCGCGAGGAGTGGAGGGTGGCAGGGGAGGACAAGAGCAGGTGGTTGGGGAGTCAGAAGTCTGAGCAGCGCTGGGGGGGGGCATGGCCCTGGCTCAGGGTGGGCTGCCCCCAGCCCAGAACACCAGCTTTGCCTCTGACTGGCAGCGGTTGGCCAGCGCTGAGGTTTTCCACATCACCTTCTTGACCTCTTAAGTGGAGATTCGGGAAACTGAACCTGCAAATGCTTTCCCACTGAGGCAGCCTTGTCCAAGGTACTGGATCTGGCACAGTTCCTTTCCCAGAGGAAGCCTACGACCCTCCGGCCTTGGTTCCCCTGTCCCTGCGGGCTCTTTGGACTGAAGGGCGAGAGTGTGGGGGCCTCTCTTGTGCCCAGGGGCAAGGGGAGATGTGGTGGGAAGGGAATAGTCCAGGGAAGGGGGCACCCAAATTGCCAGCCCTTCTTTCAGCATTTCATGGGGGAAATACGTGTTGCTGGACCATTTTTCATTTAATAACAACCATCCTACATCATGATCAGCACTAGAGATGTAAAATTTCCGTAAATTTTGAAGCTCAGAAAAAACCCTGGTTTTTTTCCAGTTTTTTTCGGGGGGAAACGGAAATTTTTGGAAAAATTGAAAAAAATGCTACATTAGCACTTCTTTTGTCTTTTCTAGATTGAAAGTCATTCTGTTACTTTAGGAACATAAAATATGACTATGGACATTTTTACTTGGCATGAAATTATCACAATTAGCATATTAAAAATATAGTGTACCCAAACAGTTATTACAAACAGAATAGCCACCCACATGCAAAAACAAAACTGAAACCTTTTTCTTTTCTCGTGACAATAGCACCTCCTAAAGGAAGAAATGCATCTTGTTCTTTCATTGGAGAGTTCAGTTTGTAACCTAGGACTTGCTTGTCCTCAGTGCAATCTGATACCATATATATATATATATATATTAGAAATGATTTGGAGAATATTTGAACACCTTGTCTTAAAATATTTTATTCAACAGGTTAAAATAAAATGTTCCATAATCAATTTTTTTCTTTTCTTTTTTCAATTTTTCCAATTTTTCGGAAAAAAACAAAAAAGGCTTCAGGAAAAAAACGGGTTTCCCCCGAATTTTTCCGGTTTTTTTCTGGGCCTTCACATCTCTAATCAGCACACAATACTGTTGGGCTTTTGCCCCCTGGCCCCTGGCCCCGCCCTATGGAAGACGGCACCCCTCACCAGGGAAGAGCTGCCTGGGTCTGCGGGAGCAGTGGGGGAGCGGGCGGGAGGACGAGCCACCAGTCCTGGGGCTCCTTCTGGGGGGAAGGCTCTGCTCAGGAGTAAGCGCAGAGAGGTGGAGAGGGGGGAGCTTTAAGGCTGCAGCGGAAGGGAGCCAGGAGGAAACCAGCTGGCTGATGCCGAAAGAGACGGGGGGGGTAGCTGGAGTCAGGTTTGGGATCTCTGCCGTGTGGAGACATCCAAGCCACTTGGGAAGACGACAAGAGCAGCAAGGGGAGCACAAACACGCACACACACCCTGGGGACCCTGGCAGGGTAGCTACTTGGCGGCTTAACCCCCCCCCCCCCCGAGGAGGGGTGCAGTGAGCAGGAGCGAAGGGGACCTGGTGAAGGCTTGGATGGGAGCAGGTGGAGGTACTGACTGGGGAACTGGCCTAGCTGGAGTTGGTGCTGTAAGTGGTTGGAGACACCAAAGTGAAACTCCAGCAGGTCTTGGGCGTTGGCTTGTCCTTGGCCATGGAGCGGAAAGAGGAGACATCCCAGTGGCGATGTGTGGCTTCTGGCCCTCCTTCCACCTCACATGGACTTAAGCGTCAGGTCAGTTCATGGTCAGACCTTTGCTGTTTGCAAATTAATGCTGGATGAGAAGGCTGACATGGTGAGTGTTGCCAAAACCCAGTTGGATACCGGGGGGATGGGGGGACGGGACGGGACAGCAGGGTGTACCTCACTCGATGGCTCAGCATAGTGCCAGCTGAGGCTCCATGGGTGGTGAGTGGAAACAGCCCTCTTCTTTAAAAAATATATATATATTTATTTATATTTTATAACGTATCATAATATGGCTATCATTAGGTATACAATATTATTGAGTCTAATTTTCCAGCTTATTATTTAACCATGAATAAACTCTAGACCATCTTTGGAAATACAGTTCTTCATTCTTTCCTTGCAATATAATATTCAATCTGTCCATTTCGGCAATTTCTAACCATCTCTGTATTAAATCTTCTCTTGAAGGAGTTTTATCAGATCTCCAACTTTTAGCAAGTAATATTCTGGCAGATGTTAAAATATACGTTATTATATACAAATCGTGTTGGTTTTTTTACAACTGTTTGGTAGCATGTTTAGTAGAAAGATTTCTGGTGTTAACGGTAAGTCTATATTCAATATTTCTATTATTATTTCATATATTTTATGCCAAAAGTTTTGAATTATTCCACACCTCCACCACATATGAAAAAAGTTCCCACATTGCATTTACATTTCCAGCAATAATTTGTTGTATTTGGATAACATTTTGCTATTTTGTTGGGCGACCAGTGCCAACGGTGAAACATTTTATAGATATTTTCTTTATAGGGAATTGCTCTCATAAATTTTGCCATTTTCTGAATTGTAGACCAGGATTCTAAGTCTATGTTATGACCTAAATCTTGCATCCAGGTAACCATTGATGTTTTTACTATTTCATCCAGCATAAAGTAATCTATCAGAAAGTTATATAATTTTTGGATCATTTTATCATTTGAAGAGAGCCAAATCTTATCTAACTCATTTTTCCCCTATAAAAACCTTCTTTATTATCTTTATTATAATTAGTGTTTAATTGGACATTTCCCCACCAAGTTAATTTTATATTTTGTGAATGGAGATTTTCTTCAGGTTTCCATTTATTGTTCTTATCAAGTAAGATTTCGTAGCTTTTTAATTTGTCAGTAGATAACAATGTTGGTTTTATGAAAGCTTCTAATGGTGATACCCATTTAGACTTATTTTAAATAGAAACAATCTTTTATTTCATTCCAGATTTTTATCAGAGCTCCTCTTATTATGTGTTGCTGAAAGTCTGAGTGTTTTTTATCTTTTCCATAGCATATATAAGCGTGCCATCCCATTGATAGGTTATGGCCTTCTAATTTTAAAATCCTTGTGTTCTCCAATATTATCCATTCCTTTATCGATCCTAATGCTGCTGCTTTGTAGTATAGGTTCCAGTTTGATCCGTGGTTTCTTGTTGTGCCAGATAAATTGATTACAAATTTTGTCAAGGTCTATATTGACGGTGATCTCCGGAATGTCTTGCCGTTTCGAAGGAAGATCTGAACAAAGATGTAGGACCTTATAAATACAACAATATACATCTTTGAAAGTCTGGACATTATATAACTTGTTATAATATCATTAATAAAAAGAGTGAAACCTTACAAAAATGTCTCTCAGAAATTCATATCTTCTGGTGACGTCTCACAATTATCAAGGAAGATTTTCCATAAGATACAACAAGCTCTATTGTAATACACATTCCATATTACTTATACATATCATCTTACAAAACGGCATATCATTCTTATGAAACGGCAAGACATTCCAAAGATCACCGTCAATATATTTTTCTATGATTATGTATATTATTTTGTTCACTTTTTAATGATTCTTTAAAGACATATATTAAGCGTCACTTTTTCACAGTTGTTCTTGTTCTCCGTATTATCTCATTACTGTGCCAATCAATTGTTACTATACCTATTCTAGCTAAGATGACAGCATCGTCGGCATACAGTAAGATAGACACATGCTGCTGTTAAAGTTTTGGTGGATGTAAACTGGGGGAGTCTAAGTAACTTACTATATCATTAATAAATAGATCAAACAGGGAAGGGGCTAGTATGCAACCCTGCCTAACTCCCCTATAGGTGTTAATAGGGTCCGATAGATTTCCTTTCCTGTTAAGCCTAACCTGCAAATGGGTGTTATCATGAAGAGGCCGCAACAAAAAGAGGAGCCTTCTATCAATTGAGGAAGCTTCTAAGCCGGCCCACAATTTCGGCCTCGATATTGAATCAAAAGCCGCTTTCAAGTCAATGAAAGCAGCAAAAAGTGAATTAGGACCTTTAGCAGCGTATTTTTCTATAAGGTGTTGAATTGTAAGGCAGTGGTCTAAAGTGGATCTAAACTCTCTAAAACCAGCTTGCTCTGTCACAATTACATTTTCTTGGATCAGCTAATCCTCAAGCTTTACCAGATGGTATTTAGCATATAACTTGCTACATATATTTAAAAGGCTAATAGGCAGATAATTTGCGGGCTCTTCTCTTGCGCCCTTTTTAAATATGGGGACCACTATTGCCGTATTCCACTCTGAGGGGATAAGGCCTGAAGAGTCTACTTTATACAATTGCTCAAAAAAAGTAACCCATTTGCAGGGCTGTATTGGGGGATCAGTCTGGGAGAATATATATTTTTTTAATCAGTGACCAATCGCCAAAAGAGGGAGCAGTTTTTCTGTTTGGCAGCCAGAATTAATTCTGCCCAAAGAATTTTTAAACTGATAGTAAATGGCAGAAAGCTCTTTTCTTGCTTTTTGGCAATCCACATCAAACCAGGGTTTAGATTTCTTGTAAGATGTGGCGGAATGGCCTTTAGGTTCACATAGAATAGTTTTAAAATCCTGGACAAATCTCTTGTAACATGTAAGAAGGTCACTCTGTATGTTAAATTCCTGGTAGGTAGTTTTAGAAATTTGGGAACCTTTAGCCTCAATTACTTTTCTGAGTTTTGCTTGCATCTGGGGAGAGTCCTGTAAGTTATATTTTTCTTCTCCTTTTTTTATTTCTTAATGATTTAATTATTTTCTTTTCTCTTTCTTTCCTTAATTTGTAAACTAATCAATCTGGTTGGTTTATTAGCATTTTAAAAATAATATTGTTTAGTAAATTCTATGTTCTTTGCTATCTCTTGTGTCAATAGTAAGTTCACTTGATGTTGTAATAGTCTCAGTTTTATCTTTAATTCTTTGGAGTTACTTCTTTTCTTCAGGCTGTCTTCCTCTTTCTTAATTTGTTTGCCCAAATGTATATATTGGGGGGGGGGGTTGCTTCTTTTTCCATGCATCTTGGTTAATGAACCAGCCTCATATGAATGCTTTAAATGACTCCCATACTTTATCTATAGACATATCTGGTTGAATATTTCTTTTAAAAAACTCTTGGATCTCTATTTTGGTTTTTCTAACAAACTCCTCGTCCCGCAACAGCTCTTTGTTCATGGTCCATCTTATCTTCTTCTGTGTCCCCTGTAATGTTAACATTAATGGACTGTGGTCTGCAAATGTGTTGGGTAATATTTCAATCTCTACTATTTCATTCACCATGGAAGTTGAAATCCAGGCCATATCTATTTGGGATCATGAATTATGTCTAGCTGAGTAATATGTAAAGTCCTTATTTTCTATGTTTCTGACTCTCCCTGCGTTCACTAAGTTTTGTTCCTCTGCTAACACAAAAAAAGTTTTAGGAAGAGTGTTTCCTGATTTTTTGGTTTTTGATTGATTTTTCCTGACCATTTTAGCATTGAAAACCGCATTAAAGTCTCCTATGATACATAACTCGTCATATTTTTGTCTTGCCAGTATTTCTCAGACTGATTTATAGAATTTTTCCTGATTTTGATTGGGAGCGTAGATATTTGCGATTAGTGTCTTTTTGTTCTGTCTTAATATTGTAACTTTGACTATTCTGCCATCATTAGATGAATATATTAATTCTGGACATAAATATTCTTTTACATAGATGGCTACACCCCTTTTCTTTTTCAGGTCAGCTGAGTAGAATAAAATACCCAGTTTTTTAGCTGTTAGGTAGTTTATATTGTCCTTTCTGATGTGGGTCTCTTGTATACATGAAACTTCCATTTGTAGTTTATTTATTTGATGAAATACTTTTCTCCTTTTTTGTGGGCTGTTAAGCCCGTTCACATTAACCGAAAGAATTTTAAGCTTTCCCATTTTCTCCATCTTTGTTGCTGCTAATCTTTTCTTTAGCTCTATATTGGTACCTTATAAGTATTTGTGAGGGTATTAGGTTAGTGCATTCCTTTCCCCTTCTTTTACCTGGCCTTTTCATTTTTTTCTGTTTTTGATCCAGTAGTATCTTTCTCCATTTCACTCTCTTCTCCTGCTTGCCAGCCTAGGTTCTCTCCAAATCTTTTGAGGAAATCTTCCACTTTAAATACAGAATCTAATTTATGCCTTCTCCCTTCATGGTTAAATAGTACTCCTTCGGGTACTAGCCATCTGTATGTAATTCCGTTTGATCTTAATAATGTTGTTAAGACTGTATAGTTTTGCCACTTCTCTCTAACTTTCCAGGGGACATCTTTTAGTATCTTTACCTATTTAATTTAATTTTTTATCTTTCAACTTTCTACCCCGCTCGAACCCCACTTCCAGGGGGTCTCTGAGCGGCTTATAGTTAATCGATTATCCCTACCTATGGCCACATATACCGGGGATGGGGACTGCCCTACCGACACCCTGTGGAGGGTCTTTGTTGATCTTCTTCCTCCCGGTCGGCTTGTTGGCTCGGCTTCCAGGCTTCCGGCTCTCACTTCCTCCTTCTCCTCATGGTCTTCCGGTGGTGGATCAGCAGGCCCCTCTGGCACGCGGTACGCTCCGGCACGGCTCCGGCTCCGTCCGCTTAGGCTCCGCCGCGCCTGCGCCTTCCGCAATCCTCGCGTCTCTTGGCTCCGCATTCCGCCATGTCCGGTCCACCGTAGATGTTGCACTCAGTCGCCAACTTTTTGCCGCTCGCCGTTCTGCGGTTCACCGCTTGCCACCGATACTCCATAAACCCCCTCGACGGGGGAGGGTGCCCCCTACCATCTAAGGTAGGTACCCAATTCATTTGCTGCTCTAAGGATCTTGTCCCTCATTTCCCTTTTATTGAATTTAATGAATACGTCCCTGGGTGTTTTGTTTCTCCTTGCATACGATGAATTTTTCCTGTATGTACTGTCTATTTCTCGTTCTACTTCTTCATATGTTCCTAATTTGAGTTGTTCATTTAAGTTCTGAATTAAGTCTTCTTTAAGGTTTTTCTCTATTGTTTCAGGAATATTTTGACATCTTAATATCAGGGCAGCTTTATCCATCTCAAGAGTTATTAGAGTTTCTTCCATTCTGTCAGATTTCAGTTTTAATTCTTGTACTTCATGATCTATATCTTGAACTTTATCCTCCGTGTTATTACAGGCTATTGCTATTTTTAATATTTCTTGCTTGTTTTCAATTATCTGCTTTTTAATATCTGCAATGTCTGTCTTAATCTGTTGTGCTATTTCCTCCATTTTTGTTTTAATGGGTAACATTTCATTCTTAATTAGTGTGGGTAGTGTTGTATCTACTGTGGTTTTAAAAATCTGAGATATACTTTCTTGAATGAAGTTTTCTAAATCTTTCATAGACATTTGGGTGACACTCATTGTGTTAAGTTTAAGTTGAATTTGTGAGGGTGTCTGCCCTGGAAAGGTTATAGATGCTTTTCTAGATCCACTAGTTCCAGTGGCCATTTGTTTTGACTGCTATCTAGTTTTACCAGGTATATCTTTTCCTTTCCCCCTCTACCCTCTGGTTCCTTTTTATAATTAGATATTCTTTTATTTTCTCCTATATTATTGTCTCAGTTTGTAAATTGTCAATAGTAATGTCTCTGGGACCGTCTTATCTAACTCCTTTCAGTTGACTTCTCCTGTCTTCTGTCTTACATCTTCCCTCCATTCTACTGGAACATGCAGCACGCCGCTCTCCCGTCCTTCTCTCCTCTCCTCTGCCTTCGTCAGACCTTCGTCACGGCCCTTTTCCAGCCTGTTGATCCACCTCCCTTTTGCTGCGCCGCTTCCCCTCCGTCTCCGCAGATTCCCTCTCACGCCGGCGATATTGACTCGATAACAACCTAGAAGAGAAAGAAAGAAGTTGTAATATATTATTTGAGCCTGGTTTTCGTTAAATTTATTACTATCCCGTTCCATAGTCCTTTTCTGTTTTTTTTCCTAGCGTTTATTCTCTTTACTTGAAATGGCCGCCTTAAAGGGGAATCTTCCCCATTTCTCCTTTCTGCTGAAGCTACTTAAGATAGCAATTTATTTATTTTTTACCGGTCTAATACCTCGTTATTCAACACCTCCAAAAGAAAAAAATTTAAAGGTACTTAGCTTCGGTAATGCTTTCTTTGAGTTTGTAGACTCTGTTAGTTCTGTAGGGTTCGGCTTACGCCTGGCGTCTGGTCGAGCATCTCACTGCAGTCTTCCGTGTCAAGATAGTCCCAGTGGGCCAAGGAGATTGCTTTTCCCACTTGGCTTGACGGACGAGCTTCTTACTTTTGGGTTCTCCCTCCGAGAGAACACCAAAAAGGAGTTGGAGATACCCTAGAAGGCTGAGGAGAAACAATGGGGGAGAGGAGCAAACGCTTCTCGTGCCCGCCGTCAACGAGTCCGTAACCCAAACAGCCCTCTTCTTTAGGGCTGCCGTCGCTCTCTGCAGGGCTCCTGCATGGGTGGAAGCTTTGGTTTGGAGTGCACAAACCTGGTCCTGAGATAACAGGAGAGACTGCAGAGTCTCTTGGTCTGCTGCCTGCCTGCCTGCCTGCCAGGGCCCCTGGAGCTGGTCTTCAGGGCTGCGAAGCCTTGGGTCACTAGGGACTGCAACATCCATCGGGGGTCCATTTGTCAAGGATGTCCAGGACAAGTTTACTGCACAAGCTTGGGGTGCCGTGGCAGTACTTCCTGCTGCTTCTTCTGTTGCCTACCCACTGGGAACTGCCTGTCTGAGCCACTGTGGAGAATTTTTGTTTCTCACAAACAACTGTGGCTCCTGAGCAGCATACACGCTCCCTCCGATTTGAGAGCATCAATGTTCCCCTTCTAATGGTTGGTCATAGGAGTCCCAGTGCCGCTCTGCAGCTTGCGGAGGCCTACATTCCCTGGCAAGAGCCTCGCGGCCTGCCCATCCTTCCGGTGGTGGCTGTTCCAGGGTGGGCACCACCTGCTTAACCACAAGTCACATGGAGCGAGGGGCTCCCCTGCTTTCCTGAAACATAGGGCAGGTTGGTGCAATATGGGGGAATAGTGCTAAGAAGAGGCAGATGTGGCTCCCACGCTGCTGAGTTAATATCACTGCACTAGAGCCGTGCAAAGCAACTTGCCTGAGATGCCTACTTTTGTATGACTCTCGTGCCGCCCAACTCTGAACATTTCTCAGAGAAGCTGCCGTGTGAAGGGCCAACGAGAGGCCGTTCCAACTCCAGCCCTGCTCGGACTCCAGCCGCAGGGGAGGCTTCTGGGGGTGGGAAATGGAAGAGGGGGAGGAAAGGCTGTTCTCAAACTCCTCTGAATGTGCCAACATGTTGAGAAAGCATCAACATCTAAAACAAATTTAAATGTACTTGCCGTTTTCTCCTGATCTTGGAAGTTGTTTAAATCTCCGTTTTTTGGTGGCTGGAAGTTTGTTTTATTTATTTGATTCATTCATACCTTGCCTTACTCCCGGCTAAGGATCCAGAGCAGGTTTATACCGTCTCCTACCTGATCCTCGCAGCAACCCTGTGGTCAGGCCAAGAGGGTGTGGCTGGCCCCCCAAGATCACCCGGTCAGTTTTCGTCGCAAGTTCACAAGGGGGGGTGCTAGGAGGAAGGGGGTTGTGGGCTTGTTCTTTATAACTGGAAAATCCCTGCGTAAGGATGTGCTCAGAGGCAACTTACTGCTCAGTTATTGAATGTGTGGAGAGACAGGATGCCTCACTTATCCAGTGGCGATAAAAAGACACTCTGTGCATGCTCAGAGGTACTTTTTCAGCACTGGTGTTGAAAACAAACTCTTGGCACAAATTAAGCTGTTAATTTCAGAGACAAATTCTAGAGGGAAAGCCATATTAGTTAAAGATAGAGGTTTACAAAATTATGCACGGGGTAGAGAAGGTAGAGAAAGACGTACTTTTCTCCCTTTCTCACAAGAACTCATAGGCAATCAAATAAATTAATGAGCAGTAGGCTTAGAACAGATCAAAGGAAGTCCTTCTTCACCCAAAGAGTCATTAATGCGTGGAAATCACTGCTGCAGGAAGTGGCAGCGGCTACAAACGAGGACAGCTTCAAGAGGGGACTGGATAAACCTATAGAGCAGAGGTCCATCAGTGGCTCTTAGCCACAAGGGATAGAGGGAATCCTCTGTCTGGGGCAGTGATGCTCGGTCTTCATGGTGCTTGAGGGGCCAGAGCGGGAGGGCTTCTGGAGTTCTGGCCCCGCTGGTGGACCTCCTGATGGCCCCTGGGTTTTGGCCACTGTGTGACGCAGAGTGTTGGACTGGATGGGCCACTTGCCTGATCCAACATGGCTTCTCTTAATGTTCTCTTATGTTCACTTTAAAGACTAACAGCCTGAACATAGCCCAAGCTTCCATAGCCCATTTCATCAGCTGCAAATGCATTTTCAGATATATTATTGGAATATTTATATCCTGCTTTTCTCCCCAGTGGGAATCCAAAGAAGCTGACATCATTCTTCCCTGTGCCATTTTATTTTCATGGCAACCGTGACATCAGTCAGTCTGGGGGGGGGGGATGTGTGACTGGCCCAAGGGATTTGGACCCGGATCTCCCAGGGCCTAGTCCAGCACTGCACAGATGGGGGGCGGGGGGATGTCAACAGCTGACACCATCGAGTTCTTTGGACGGACTCCGGGTTAAATGGCTTGCGGTGTGACCCTGTGCAGAGAGACTCCCTTCTAAGGTCCCTGGGGTCTGTAACTCTGCTTAGGACTACACTGTAGGCATAGGATGTTTCCCTGGCTTCTGTGTCCTGGACGGACCATTCGTTGTTGGGGCTTAGGCTGATGGTCTCCTGTAACTTCTGAAAGGGTGGTGGATCCCTCCCCCTTGGCCGTATGGACTTCTGATGGGCCTCATGGTCAGGTGGTTTCCTACTGTCATGGTTGGTGCTCCTGTCAATGGGCTGCTCTTTAGGAGGTGACCCAGTGATTCCCGAGTGTCCTCGAAAGAGCTGAGGACTAAAGCGCAAATGGAGAGAACCTCAACATGACTTGAGCCAAGCGGCACTTCGAGCCCGTGGGCAGACCTGCTGTGTGATGGCGGCGGCAGCAGCAGCAGCAAAGCAGGCTCACGTCTCTGACCCCACCACATCTGCGTGGAGTTGCCTGGCTGACCTGTCCCGTGCAGCAAGAAGGCTTCTTCCCTCAGCCTCTGTCGATGCAGGCTTGGGGCCTTCGACAGCTCTCTGTGGTGTTTTTGCCAGGCAGTTTCTGGCAGAGTTACTCGTAGCACTCCTGACTGAGGCTCTGCTCATGTCGCTGTTGCGTCTCAGGTTGCGCTGAACACCACCTGGCTGCAGTCCCTCGGGTGGGTTTCTGATACCAAGGACGGTAGGCTTGGCTGTCTTCCGCATAGGTCATCTCTACTCAGCCCTGGGGCATCCCAGTTTATTAAAGGGGATTGTTGGGATGGGTGAGGAAGCCAATGAATTATGGGAGAGGGGAGAGGGTGAATGTAAAACCCGTTTTGAAGAAGCAGCCCCTAGATCCAAAAGGGACAAGGTATTTGACGGTGCCCAGGCTCTCTTGGAGGAGATGGATTTTCTAGCTGCATTTCAGCCCAGTGTCGGACCTAGTTCTGGCGAGAAACTTCGCTTTGGAAATGAGACTGGGTTAGGTGCCCTGGTGGAGAATCTTTACTGGGTAAAATACAGGGGAAGTGCAGCCCTGTGGATCCTCCTGGATTTCTTGGTGGCTGTCATGGGACTCATTTGGGTGGACTGTCTGGAACAGCTATGGGTACCTGCGCACCAGTGGTTTGAGTCTTCCCTGGCTGCTCAGTATCAGAAGGTGGTGCTGGGGAATTCAACTCAGTCGCATTTATGCTGCAGAAACCCTTCTGTATTCCCTTCTCTGTCTGCATGCTTTTCAACATTGGGGCATAAGCAGATATGTATATATTTATTTATTTATTTATTTATTTTTCACATTTCTATCCCGCCCTCCCCGGAGGCTCAGGTTTTAGGTGGAGTTCTTTGACATATGACCATTGTGTAGTACTCTACCATTTGGCTGAGAATTATTCATCTTTGGAGGGGGGGTTATATGTGGGTTTTATTGACCTCCCCGCTTTGATTCTGCAAGTCATTCCAGATTGTGGAATAAACTTAATCGAACTACTATGGACAAAAGGCTCCTAGGACTTATCCAGCGACTGTATTTGGGCTCAACTGCCCAAGTATGCTGTGGGTGTGGGCACTTAACAAATTTATTTAACTTGGAAAAAGGGGTATGACAGGGATGTTTGCTGGCACCTTCTTTATTCAATTTATATCTAAATGACGTAGCATCAGTCTTTGACAACTGCTGCCACCCACCGAAACTGGCTGAGACTTGTGTCCCTGTCCTGCTTTATGCGGATGATGCTGTTATTTTGACTTGAACGAGAGTTGGTCTGCAAAGGGCATTGCAATCTTTCTCCAGTTACTGTTCCCGAGAAAGCTTGGTGATTAATTATCTGAAACCTAAGACCAGGAAATGGAACCCACTTCAATGGTCAGTCAATGGGTCCAATATTGAGCAGATTAAGGCCTTCTCCTACTTGGGGATCCTGTTCTCAGCAGATTTATCTTGGACCCCCCCCAACTTCGAACAGCGATCCAGAAAGCAAAACTGAAAAGTATGCAGACGGAGAGTGATTTCAGCTAAGCATACCTTTATTTAGTTCAGGACAAAGACGAAGGGACCAGCTCGCAGGCTGGTTATATAGGTTCAGAAAACCCGCCACCAAGTACACCTAAACACACCCCCTACTCCCGATAGGCTATTTACAGTAACCGGGCGACCATTGGTCTCCCGGCTGAGAAGCTGGCCCTTTGATTGGGCCGGCTAGGATCCTACGGACCCATTGTCTTTGGACATGAAGCTATTGAAGAGTTGTGCCTGGCCAGCCCGGGCAAGTCTGGGCATGTCAGGCTGAATACATTACAAAAACCATGTGCAAACGTGATAAATATGTTTTTCCATGGGGGGGGGGGGTTTAGTATATTCCTGGAACTGCAAGCCTTCAACTTGAAAGTGCTCCCCCTTATTCTTTATGGCTCAGCTATTTGGATCAAAGTTATCTCTGATAATATTGATCAACCTGTGGCCCAGTTTTTAAGAAAAATACTGCCTATGCCCTGCTGTGTAGCAAATGTTATATTGTGTGCAGAACATAAGAGAAGCCATGCTGGATCAGGCCCATGGCCCATCCAGTCCAACACTCTGCGTCACACAGTTGCTAAAACCCAGGGGCCACCAGGAGGTCCACCAGTGGTCTGTCTAGTTCATTTTCTTTCACATAATGGCCAGAACCAGCAGCCTCCGGATATGTGGACATGGGTTGTCGCACCAGGAAGGGGGATAAATTCGTCCCCCGTTCCCATTTTGCCTCCTCTGGGCTGCTTTAATCCCCAGTAGGGGAAAATACGGATATCAAAATACTGACTAAAGAGAGCTGGGATGGACAACTGTTGAGGAGACACCATAGGTGAACCATCCTTTCCCAGAGCCAAGAGACCAATCTGTTAGCACTCCTTCCCCACCTTTTTGAAGCTAAATTACCTTAAACACGGGACATTTTCTGTTGTAGCTTCTCATTTGTGAAATGCCTTCCTCATAACCCTCCGTACAGCTGGTTGATTTCTCAACTAAAGTTGTATTGTTTGCACAGGCATTCATGATTGAAGTTTTGTTTAGTCTATTGGGTTTTGTGATGTGTCCGCATAATAATTTGTGGCTTTTACTTTTGTTTATAGGTCTTGCCAAGTGTTTTATAACTATTTTATCATTACTACTAACTTTTAGGCTAATTGAATTTGATTTTATTGTTTTTTAAACTTTTTTGGATTTTACTGATGTTTGCAAATCACCAGATTTTTGAGACTGCAGTAATTAAATATATTAATAATAAAGTATGCACCCTTACTTGTTCCCATTCCTTTTGTTTTCGTAATTTAGATATGCATGTGAAATTCTCATATGCAGCACTCACACCTTAAGTCCCTTGAATGTAGAGGTTATTACAGCTGCCTTCCTTAACTTCTATAAGTGATAATAAAGGGGTTGCAGTATAAAAATTCAATGATAACACAAATACTGCAAGTGTGCATCCATATATTCATAAATAGTTTGTATGCTGATAAAATTGAAGACTATTTATGAATATATGGATGCACACTTGCAGTATTTGTGTTTTCATTGATTCCTTAACTTCTATGGCTGCAGAATTCCAGAATGATCCATCACCACACTGTATGCATCTCTCTCTCTCTCTCTCTCTCTCTCTCTCTCTCTCTCTGGCAGGTCCTGTCACTGGGTGCTGACGTCCTCCCTGAATACAAGCTGCAGGCACCACGCATCCACCGATGGACCATTTTACACTACAGTCCCTTCAAGGCAGTTTGGGACTGGTTGATCTTGCTGCTGGTCATCTACACGGCTGTCTTCACACCATACTCAGCTGCCTTCCTGCTCAATGAAGAACGGGAGGAAATGCACTTGGACTGCAGTTACTCATGCGATCCACTCAACATCATTGACCTCATTGTAGACATCATGTTCATTGTTGACATCATCATCAACTTCCGCACTACCTACGTCAATATCAACGATGAGGTAGTAAGCCACCCAGCCAAGATCGCCATCCACTACTTCAAGGGCTGGTTTCTCATCGACATGGTGGCTGCCATCCCGTTTGACTTGCTCATCTTCCACACTGGATCAGATGAGGTGAGATGAATGTTGGGGATGGCAGCTTAGGAGATCCTGAGATCATGGTCGGTCACTGGAGGAAAGGAAGTGTTAGGCAGAGCTTTGTAGTATTTGCATTGGTAAAGAAACGTCTAGCATCCAGTTGTCAGGAGGCAAGATCTGATGCCTCTTACACCTCCCCCCACCATGGATCTTCAGGAGGCTTCCTAGAAAATGTGGGAGGAGGATGTGCTAGAAATCCCTGCAGTATCTGTGTGCCTTGCTTCCAAGAACCTGTAGACTCCAGCTCTCCAGGAAGGGATATTATTTTCAGCAGAGCTTCTGGGAAGACTGCGATGGTCTTGGCTTTCTTCATAGTCTCTGCCAATCCAAAGCCTACCCAAAAACCTTTGGGAGTTGCCATGTACTAATAGTGGATCTTGCATGTATGCAGAGAACTATTGAGAGAACAAGCAGAGCTCATAGCTACTGTGGGGAATTCTAACAGCTTAAATGCAAAATCTGCCAGAGCATACCATTCTATAGAAATTTCCCAGTGTATAAGTATCCAAGAGGAGCTGCGGTGGCTCAAGTGGTTAAGACGCTGAACTGCCGGCTGTGGAAGGTCAGTAGTTCAGCAGTTCGAGACCCGGGTTGCCACATGATGGAGTGAGCTCCCATCTCTGGCCCCAGCTCCTGCCAACCTAGAAGCTCAAAAGCAAGAAATTGCAAGTAGATAAATAGATACCACTTTGGTGGGAAGGGAACAGCGTTCCGTGCGCCTTGGTGTTTAGTGCGCCTTGGTGACCATGGAAACGTCTTCGGCAGGCCCTGGCTCTTCAACTTTGAAACGGAGATGAGCACCGCAACCCTATAGTCGGATTCGACTGGCTTTCGAGCAAGGGAACCTTTACCTTATGTATCCAAGGGAAAGTTTCTGACGGGTTTCACCCCATCCTTAACACTGCCCAAAACTTCAGAAGAAATGTTGCCTCAAGAAGTAGTATAATAACGTAAGATCACATAGAACTCTTTGAGAAACGGAGAAATGAAATCATGTTGGAATAGTAACACACGTCACATTAGGAGAGCGGGTGGTTCACCATATGCTTCTGGGGAATGGCCCACCAGTCTGTGCCTCTTTTTCTTGAAGCAAAGCTCCCCGCATGACATTTTCATGCAACTGAAATACGGGCACAGTCCTTACCCAACATGTCCCTTCAGAAGGGAGTCTGTAGAGCCCCAGAGCACTGCTGTGTAGCTGCCCGCTCCACTTGCTTTCCACGCCATTTCTACCTGTTGCTTCTTCTCTTCTCCAGACGACAACGTTGATAGGGCTGCTGAAGACGGCTCGGCTGTTGCGCTTGGTTAGGGTGGCCCGTAAACTGGACCGCTACTCTGAATACGGGGCCGCAGTGCTCTTCTTGCTCATGTGCACTTTCGCCCTCATTGCCCACTGGTTGGCCTGCATCTGGTATGCCATTGGCAACGTGGAGCGGCCGTATATGGAGCACAAGATCGGATGGCTGGACAACCTGGGCGACCAGATTGGCAAGCGCTACAACGACAGTGACGTCTCCTCCGGCCCGTCCATCAAGGACAAGTACGTGACGGCCCTCTACTTCACCTTCAGCAGCCTCACCAGTGTGGGCTTTGGCAACGTTTCGCCCAACACCAACTCTGAGAAGATCTTCTCCATCTGTGTCATGCTGATTGGCTGTGAGTGCTTCTCCTTTAGCGGGTTTTCCGGCTGTTTACTCCTTCTTTACTCCTCCTTTCTCCTTTAGCGGGTTTCCCAGCTGTTATTTTATGGATGCTAGGCTGCTCTTTTTTCGTTCCCAGGCCCTTTTAGGCCTGCTGCTGAGCATGTCAGAGGTGAAGAGAAACAGGGCACTTTTGGCTGGCTGGTTCAAGGTGAAGAGAACTAAGGCAGAGAATGCAGAGGGTCCCCCCCCCACACACACACACACTGGGGGGGGAATGGGGTGGGGCTATGAGGACTTTGTTTAAGTTTTTCCAATGGGAAATTCGGGGGAGCACGAAAAATACTTATGATTTTTTTTCCCCTTTTGGAATAAGTAAAATACTTTTCCAGGCACACTTTTACTCACAGCATAAACATTCTGAGGACTTTCTCCCCATTTTCCTGATGGAAAATCTGGAACACTTTGGAAGCACTGGAAAAAAAAACACCTTAATATGTAATTTTTTTTTAATTTCAGGATTTATTTTCTTTTCATGTGGCAAAATATAAGATACATGTGTGAAGGTTGCGTGGAGGGTAGGAGCTCCCCACTCGCTGTCATATCTGAGATGCATTTGCAAATTTTTATAGAAAGCGAAGACTTTTAAAATCCTGAATATGCCAAAGACTACAACGTTGAACACCAAGTTATAAATGCAGCTTTTATCATTAGAGCTGCAGCATAAGTTTGATAGGAAAGTATCGTGTATTTTCTCAGAAGTTCCTTTCCCTCCCCCTCCCCCCCAAAAAACCTGGTTGGAATATCATGACTTCAAAAATTTTCTAAACTAGGGTTGCCAACTCCAGATGGGGAAATTCCTGGAGATTTGGGGATGGAGCCTGTGGAAGGCAGAGATGGGAAGGGACCTCCATGCCTTGGAGTCCCCCCCTCCAAAGCGTCCATTTTCTCCAGGGGGACGGAGGCCTGTGGGCTGGAGATCCGTTGAAGTCCCAGGAGACTCCCAGGCCTTACCTGGATGTTGGCAGCCCTCGTTGAAGGCAGTGCCTGTGGCCTGCGGATAGAACTATGGAGGCGGCTCCTTTAACCGTTCTGCAGAAGAGGAAATCCAGCACGTGGAGATGGGCTTCCTGATTTATGAGGGGCAACAAGGCACAGAGCAGGGGCCTCCTGGAGACCCTCTGCCCATTGTCGTGGGAGGGCAGCTTTGCCAGCATCTCAGCAGTGCCTCCAAGAATTTCTTTTCCCCATCAGCCTCCGTACCAGGCATTTGCTTCCGTGGACAGGTGGCAAGAGAGACTGGGAGAACAGCTGCTGCTTCTTGTTCCTTCTCCCGGACTCTGGGATATTTACTTGGCACTCGGGTGCCAGCCTCCAGGTGGGACCTGGGGAATCCCCCAGAATTACAACTCATCTCCAGACCACAGAGATCAGTTCCCCTGGAGAAAGTGGATGTTTAGGAGGGTGGACTTCATGACATCTGGCAACCCTACCCCCCCTCTTCCCTGCCAATGGCCGGGGGGGACCTGGCAACCCTGCTTGGCCCACAGGAGAACCCCTCCCCTGCCTGGCCTTATTTTTCCCTTCGGGTCTTTGGAAGGAAAGCCCCTAGTCTCAATCTGTGGATCATCGAAACAGGCAAAGCACTGGGAGAAGGTGGAATGTTTTGCGATCAGGTGGTCCAAAAGCATGCACAGATCTACAGTAGAACGCCCTTCCCTAAAACCGGCCTGTTCCTCTGCTAGGATAGAGTTATTTTCCAACCAGTCTCTAAATTTCCATAACAGATGTCTTGCATAGAGTTTACTCGCTATGCTTAATGAACGGATTGGTCTATAATTACGGGGGTCATTCTTATTGCCCTTTTTGTACAAGGGGATGATGGCAGCTGCCACCCCCACCCCCCAGTCCTTTGGGATTTTTCCAGACTGATCAATGTGAAAGAATAGTGAGGTTAGAACAGGGACCCACCACACTGCATTCCGTTTTGTCATTTCTGGGAGAGTTAAATCTGGGCCATGGTTTCAGGGTCTCAATAAGGCGTTTCACCTCCGAGGGGTCCACCAGGGGCCAGTTTGGTAAATTGTTAAGGTCTTAAGGTATTTTTCCCTTGGGGTCTTTGGAAGGAAAGCCCCTAGTCTCAATCTGTGGATCATCAAAACAGACAAAGTACCGGAAATTAAGGTGATTTTGGCATCCTGGGACTTGCAGCTTTAGAGAAAAATAGAAGTGACAGGAATATTTATCGCTTTAGCCTTTGGGCCTGCGCATCTGTACATGGGGCAGAAGATAGACCTGGTTCCCCAGATATGGCAAGTGAGGCGGTTCCGCTGTCCTGGGCCCTCCTTCAACCAATCACATTCTCTGATACGTTCAGGTCACATATCTGGGAAGCTGGTATTTACTGTGGATTCTGAGAGGCCTTTGGAGATTTGTGTATATCCGGTCTGTTACAGTGTTGGTCTAAGACTGGGCCAGTCATAGAAGAGAAGAAGAAGAGATTGGATTTATACCCCACCCTTCACTTGGAGTCTAAGAGCGGCTTACAAACTCCTTTCCCTTCCCCTCCCCACAACAGACACCCTGTGAGGTGGGTGGGGCTGAGAGAACTCTGACACAAACTGCTCTTTTTCAAGGACAGCTGTGCCAGAGCTTGTGACTGACCCAAGGTCACATCAGCAGGTGCAAGTGGAGGAGTGGGGAATCAAACCCGGTTCTCCCAGATTAGAGTCCGCGCACTTAACCACTACACCAAACTGGCTCTCATACGCTTAGCCTAAGATGTGAGGAAAAGAGAGAAGGGGAGGAGTATTTCCTTTCATACGCAAATTAAATATTGTCTCAGTGAAGGAGTTCACGACATCTTTCCTTTCTTCTTACAGATTCCGCTTTCTTTGACTGAGATTCAGACTATTAGAAGTGAAAAAATTATGTTTTGAAACCAACGTAATTAATTGTTGATGGCATTTCTTTTTGGCAAATATAGATTATTTCATGTTGAAGTAATTTAATGTAGATGACTAACTGTGGGCCTGGACCAGGTTCAACCCCACCCCACCCTGAGAAATGGAGGTCTGCCCCCCCTGGGTTAAATGGGGCCAGACACACCTATCAGGTTGCCTCGTGGTTGCATTTGCAAGCAGGGTTGCTTTTGCTTGGGTGGCTTCGTGACCTGGATTTTTCCCTTTTCACTTGGACTTGGCGTTAGAGGGTTAGACAGCGTTATTCATAGACATGCCTTCCTCTGCCCGCTCAGGCAAGCCTGTGCTTTTTTGTTGCTGGATTACTTATTCATCAGTTTTATTTCATAGGATGTTTTAGTCTCACCATAACCCTGGGAGGCAGGCGAAGCTCAGAAGGAGAGCGGCTCATCCCCAAGGCCATCTCAGGAGTCCCAAACTGGGTGCTGCAATGAATATGACAGTGTAGAAATCTCCCCTTCCTCACCATCAGCTGGGAGAACGGAGTCTCTCCAGGGCAGGTGGAACCTGAGATAGGAGTGGGAGGGGGGCAGGATAATGTGGGGAGCTTTCCACCAGGGCCACCATTTCATCCACTTCCATGTCTCTGTGGCTCCCCTGCGGCAGACCCTTTACAACTCTTGGCTCTTGCTTAAGCGTGTGCTCCGGGGGTCCTCCCCAGTGGTACTCGCCTGCAGTCTGACTCCGCTAGAGTCAGGGACTCCCCACACAGAACTGACCTTCCAAGGGCTAAAGAAAGAGGGTTTGCATTGAAGAAGAGGTTGGATTTCTACCCCGGAGTCGACTCGAAGTCTCAGAGCGGCTGACAAACTCCTCTCCCTTCCCCTCCCCACAACAAACACCCTGGGAGGTAGGCGGGCTCGAGAGAGCTCTTGACAGAAACTGCTCTTTTTCAAGAACAGCTCTGACAGAACTATGGCTTGCCCAAGGTCATCCAGCAGCTGTGAGTGGAGGAGTGGGGAATCAAACCCGGTTCTCCCAGATTAGAGTCCGTGCACTCAACCACTACACCAAACTGGCTTAGGTTAGGTTTGCACTGACTCAGCCAATAGTAAGATACTAAAATATCATAGAATGTTAGAGTGGGAAGGTACCTTGCAGGTCACCTAGTCCAACCCCCTGCACTCTGCAGGAGCATAGCCGAAAAATAGCCCCTACAACATACCCGAAAGAGGGTCGTCCAGCCTCCACTTGAAAACATCCAGCAAAGGAGCATCCACCACCTCCCAAGTGCCGCCCGGGGCAGGGTCCTTTGTGCCGGAAGCCAAAGGGGCTGCAGTGCCTCCACCTCTGGTCCCACCAGTCCCTGTGCTCCTGCAATGCCTCCAGCCTCTTTGCGGGCTGAAAAGGGCTTTCCTCTCCTTCCCGCAGGAGACTGCGTGGATCTCCTGCCCACACGGGCAGTGATTGATTGTGAGCGCGCAGGATCCTACCCTGACCACATCTTCTCTGGCGGTTCATCTCTTCCTCAGCCTCCCCCCCCCCCGTCCGCCCCCAGTGGAGCGCTCACATTGGAGGCCCCACAAGCCCACTTTTCTCTTCCCATTCAGCAGGGGCAGTCTGTGCTTCTCAAGCTATGACAAACCAGTCCTGATGCACGGTGCAAAATATGCAGTTTTAAAATGTGTAAGTTTGGTAAAATGGTTAATTTGCTTCTGGCTGCAGTGCTGAATTGTAGAGCCTGCTGCAGCTGAGGCATTGATGTCCACCCCCTTCACAGAAGGTCTTGTTCGGGCTAATTTGGACTTATTAAGCCTTCAGTCTCTTTTAAGGATAGCTGCAGTCTTATTAAGCCTTCAGTCTCTTTTAAGGAAACAGGGGAAGGGGTGTGGAGGATGCGCCCCCCCCCCCACCGAGCAAGTCCCTTCCTTGCTTTGTCTGTCTGCGGTGGGGGGGGTGGGCCCTTCAGACATTCAGACAGGACTGAGCTTCAGGGTTTTTGGGTTTTTAAAATGCTACTGCCTTTCCTGGTATTCACAAACCATCTCCTGATACATCTGAGGGCATTCAGGACGTAGAACCCAGGAGACATTCCCCTGCTGTCTCTGGGAGGAGGCCTCCAGAGTGTCCCTGGAGCCCTCGGTGCTGACCCCTGTCCTCCCTTTGCAGCTCTGATGTACGCCAGCATCTTTGGCAACGTCTCGGCCATCATCCAGCGCCTCTACTCGGGCACGGCCCGCTACCACACCCAGATGCTCAGGGTGAAGGAATTCATCCGCTTCCACCAGATCCCCAACCCGCTCCGCCAGCGCCTCGAGGAGTATTTCCAGCACGCCTGGTCCTACACGAATGGGATCGACATGAATGCGGTGAGTCAGGCTGGAGGGGGGCTCGACGGTCTCTGCCTGCCCTCTGGGTTTTCCGGTGGGTAGCAGAAGATTCCCTGGGGGAGAAAGAGAGACACTGCCTTGCTTTTGGCTTTCACGTCGCACCCCTGCAAAGCTCTCGGCCGCATTCCTTTGCCTTCTACTTGAGTGTAACCTTTTGGAAAGTGCTGACAGAAAGGTATGATTGATAAAAGCAAAATCATCTGTGTTCCACGGGGGTGTTCCTCTGGTACGATGGCGAGTCTGCTGAGCGGAAGCCCATTTTCCTTTTGCCTCCTGGTGTTCGGACACGCTAAGCAGAGGGCTCTTTAAAGTGTAGAGTTTGGATGGGAGCCTCAGGTGCTGTCCTGCGTCTCAGGAGGGGAGAGCATCCTTCTTTGCACCTGCTGAATTTCTGATCAGTCGACAGGCAGTTATTTGCCCAAGGAGGACAGGGGCTGCAGCACCCGTGAGGCCTGGAGGTCAGCCGTGGCAACTCCCATTAGACATATTTGTTAGCATGTAAAAGGGAAGAGGCTCAGTGGGTATTAAAACGTCTACAAGATTGATTGGATGGCGGGGCAGGGGCCACACTAGGGAACTGTGCTCGTTTTTTTTTGCTTCTGAACCACTGGCTGTGAGTTATCCCTGCTTGGCAGGCATGCAAAGAGGTGGGGGCTTCCTCGGGGCAGGCGATGGGCCATTCAGGGAACAGAATGCTGTGCTTCGGTCTCTGGTCTGATCCAGCAGGGCTCTTTTTCCATTCTGATATCTTCTAATACTAGGTTACATTTGTTCACGTCTTAGAGCCAGTGCTATGACCCGGCCTGTGTGATTGCTGGGCTAAGCTGTGTCACTGCACAACCACGTTAAGAACATAAGAACATAAGAGACGCCAGTGTTGGATCAGGCCAAAGGCCCATCCAGTCCAACACTCTTGTGCCGAAAATACCAGGTGCCATCAGGAGGTCCACTAGTGGGGCCAGGACATTAGAAGCCCTCCCACTGTTGACCCCCCCAAGCACCAAGAAGACAGAGCATCACTTGCCCCAGAGCCCCTATCTATATCCTGTGGCTAATAGCCACTGATGGACCTCTGCTCCATATGCTTACCTAACTCCCTTTGGAGGCCGTCCATGCTTGTAGCCGCCACCACTTGCTGTGGCAGTGAATTCCAAGTGTTAATCACTCTTTGGGTGAAGAAGGACTTCCTTTTATCCGTTCTAACCCGACCGCTCTGCAGTTTCATGGAGTGCCCATGAGTTCTTGTATTGTGAGAAAGGGAGAAAAGTACCTCTTTCTTTACCTGCTCTTTCCCATGCATGATCTTATAAACGTTGCCGTTGAATACACACGTACCGCAGCCCCACTCAAGCCAGAAGCCATTGCCACAGCGTCTTCGCAGGAGCTGACGAAGTGACCGCAAGATAGCATTGCCATTTCTGATCTGCTCGATCCACATGTTAAATGCATCCGTGCATGTCAGGGACACTTGCTGTTCCTGCAGGGTTGTTGTTCCCGGCTCCCCCTGAACAACTCCCCAAACCAATTTCACCTGCGTGTTCCTCGAGGTAGGGCTGCACACCAGACTGTATAAAAGTAATTAAAGATCTATTAAAAGCACTAAAAATGATCTGCTATCATGTACAGTCTTACCAGGTCCAGGTAACAAGAAAAATAACACACTGCCTATCTGTATCGCAGACGGCAAATCTCCTGGGAGCACCAGAAGGTGATACAACACAGAAGCCCGAGCAAGAAGGGGCCGTGGCATCGTAGCCTTCCACCCACAGCAGTCAGCCATAGCGAAGCGTATCCCTCACTAGCCTGTGGCCTCCATTGTCGCCTATTCTCCCTTCCCCCCCTCCCGGAATCAGATGGTCTCTCTTGGCCAACCGACGGTCTTCTTCTCGGGAGTCCTTGAGAAAACGCTGGTCTTTGCGTCTCCCAGAAGTCCATGGCTTCCACTCCTCTTTTCACCTCCCCTCCTCTTTTCCCCTCCCCTCATGATGCTCTGTTAAGCACAGGCCCCTTTGAAGTGCCCAGTTACCACAGCCACTATCCGGCCTTGAATGAAGAAGAAGAAGAAGAAGAAGAGATTGGATTTATACCCCGCCCTTCACTTGGAGTCTCAGAGCGGCTTACAAACCCCTCTCCCTTCCCCTCCCCACAACAGACACCCTGTGAGGTGGGTGGGGCTGAGAGAACTCTGACACAAACTGCTCTTTTTCAAGGACAGCTGTGCCAGAGCTTGTGACTGACCCAAGGTCACATCAGCAGGTGCAAGTGGAGGAGTGGGGACTCAAACCCGGTTCTCCCAGATTAGAGTCCGGGCACTTAACCACTACACCAAACTGGCTCTTGTGAGATCACACTGGTGGCCGGAATCACAGACACCTGTAAGCTCAAACGGGGCCTCACAATAGTCACAGTAGAGCTTAAGCATTGCAGTGTAGTGGCACAGTCTGCCCTTCAGGGTGCACGAGGGGTGGCAGGAAGTATCTTTGGACGCAGCCCTACCGGAAGAACCTGAGCCAGCCCTCCCTGCTTCCCACCATTCAGAGCACCGTGAGGTCTAAGCCCCACTTGGAGCCCCTCGGGCTGGGCCAAGCAGGTTGCAAGGCGGAAGCCCAGGGGTCGTCATTGGGAGGCTGATTCGGTTCTTCTTGGGGCAAGAGAGAGAGCGTGTCTGAAATCGATTCCTTTCTCCCTCCCCTCTGGCTGGTTGCTAAGCAAAAGCGGGACCGGATGGTGCCTGAATCAACTTCAATCCATTTTAATTACTGTGCTGGAAAAGAGACTGAAGAAATCAATTGCAAAGCCCAAAGCTGCCTTTGCAGGGGAAAGAGGCCCTCAGTCATGATTGTTGCTCTTTGGGAGAAACATTTCCCATTGTCCTTCAAGACGGCCTCTTGGAAAAGTGATTGAGAAAGGAAGCAGGAGGAGGGGTGAGGGAGGGGTGGTCCGCTCGTCTTCCAGTAGATCGTCCCCGGTGGGTTCTCTCTTGAAGCGGAATTTATCCAGACTGAAGGATGAAGTCAGGAGAATGGTGACTTTGTGTGTCAGGAGGTGATGAAGTACCTTTGAAGACACTGCCGTTTCCCTTCTTGGTCATTCAGACCAAAAGAGCCAAAAGCAATTGGTCTCCTGTGCAGCAACAGGGTCCGGCAAGGGACGAGGTGCGAAGGGCTCCTGGCTGGGAGAGGAGGGAGTGGGAGGAGCCTGCCTCTTTTGCTAACAAAGCCACGCCTCCTGAATCTCACACACACACACACACACACACACACACACACGTGCCCCCCCCTTTCAGAGCAGGGTAGGTGAACCGCACAGGTGTCTTTGTAACAGTTAAGTTGGCCACGCTGCGGAAGGATGTCACACCCTCCTGGGAGCAGCTTATAGGGGGGGGGGGGACGACCTGCCATAGACCAGCCAGCTTCGCCCTGCCCAGACTGCCACACAGGAACTGGCATCCTCTGTCTGTGTGGCGCCTTCCCCTCCCTCGGACCGGCCGGCATCCTTCCCAAAAGGAAGGGGGGGCTGGGGCTCCCCAGTCGACCCTCTCTCCTTGGCTTGCACGTTAAAGACAATCGTTGGTTGCCCAGTTTGGCAGTCTTGGGGAGGGAGTGGGGGACAGGCACCACAGCGAAGGAGGCCCTGGCACAGCCTCTGGGAGACGTTCCCTCGTATCCAAAACACTTTGCCATCGTTTGTTACCGATGGGCATTGCCCGAGCGGGAGTCCGGGGCTGTTCTCTCGAGGTACGGACTGCGGGGGCGGCATGGAGCCCTGGGGCCAACGGCTCTCCTCTTCTCCCCGCCCAGGTGCTGAAAGGCTTCCCGGACTGCCTGCAGGCGGACATCTGCCTCCACCTCAACCGCACCCTCCTCCAGAACTGCAAGGCCTTCCGAGGAGCCAGCAAGGGCTGCCTGCGGGCCTTGGCCATGAAGTTCAAGACCACTCACGCGCCTCCCGGCGACACCCTCGTGCACTACGGAGACGTCCTCACCACCCTCTACTTCATCTCACGGGGCTCCATCGAGATCCTCAGGGAGGATATTGTCGTGGCCATCCTAGGTGGAAGAAGGAATCCCTCTGCCGCAGGAGGGGGGCGGGCGATCGGGGGGGCAGGGGGGCAGTTTGCTCGTGGCAAGTCGCAGCTGCCCCCGGGTTGCCAGGTCTGCCTCAGCCACTGGCAGGGAAGAGGGGGGAGGGTTGCCAGATCCAGGTTGGGGAACTCCGGGAGATTTGGGGATGGAGCCTGGGGAGGGCAGGGACCTCAGTGGGGCGCAAGGCCGTGGAGCCCACCCACCAAAGCATCTGGAGTCTCTGGAGATGAGCTGTAATTCTGGGGAGTCCCGCCTGGAGGAGTTGTCCTCAAGCAGAAGAGTTGCCCCCCCTCTCTCCCCACCACCACTGTACTGTCTCCTGCTGGCAGGAGCCCTGTGGTGCTCCCCCCGCCCCCGCCGCCTGTCCCAGCAACCAGAAGTCAGGCAAGGGAGACGGGAGCCTCCCGTTAGGCTGCTTGCTCCGCCTTCTTTTTGCGGTTGGGGAGAGTTGGTGGCTCTTGCTAGCCGGAAAGAGCAATGCCCCCGAGGAGGCCCGTTCAGTGTTCAAGGGCGGGGCCAGGTAGCACGGCCAGAGGGAGGGGGCAGCAAGGGCCCCGCGACACCTCCGGTGACGGGCAGGCTTCCCAAGGTGCCCTGGCCCAGTCCGTGGGTGCTCCCGGCCTCTCGGTATTCTGCTGCTGTGTCCAGAAGGCGAGCAGCCTCCTTCAGCGCTCCTGCGGTCCGAGAGAGCCTCCTGAGCCGTGGGTGGGTGTCTGTGGGTGTGGCTGCCTTCCAAGGGCAGGGAGGGCCGCCGCCCTCTAACGAGGTTTCTTCCTGGTGCAGGGAAAAATGACATCTTTGGAGAGCCCATCAGCCTCTATGCCAGGCCTGGCAAATCCAATGCGGATGTGCGAGCCCTCACCTATTGCGATCTGCACAAGATCCAGCGGGAGGACCTCCTGGAAGTCTTGGATATGTACCCAGCCTTCTCCGACAACTTCTGGAGCAACCTGGAGATCACCTTCAACCTGAGAGATGTGAGTCTCCCTCCAGCAGGGGGAGGGGGGAGGGACCGGGGGGGCCCACAGCTAAGAGCACCTGCCCTCAGCCCGTGGAGGGGGGAAAGGAGACGCTCAGCCCTGTGCGGAAAGGGTGATGTCCGGAAGGCAGAGCGAGTGGCGCAGGCCAGCATCCCTCTTCCTTGCGTTGGAAACTGTCCCGGTCCCAGCAGCATTCTAGGCAGGAAGCCCCCCCCTCTTGTGGGTACCGGCCGTGCCCTAAAATGAGGTGCCAAAGCTCACCAGCTCAGAGGCTTTGGGGACTTAGAAGGAAAAAGGTGTTTTGGGGTGGAGCTCCTTGCTGGTCAATGTAGAACTAAGGCGGAGTCATCTCAGCTGTTCTGACCATACAAAACGATCATTGGCCGGTGGTCCTAGGGTGGGGGGCATTCTAGATTTGTAGGAAGCTCCCTGGAGGGAGGCAGGGTCACTGGCAATTTTGATCCCTTCCCTCCCCAGCTCCCAGTCTTGAACCTCTAGCCCTCTAGCCAACAGCCTCTGTTTGTCTTTTCTCCACACACTCTCCCCCCTCCCCTTTCTGGAGCGGTAGGGCTGGGGACTGAAAGTGGCAGAGAGCTGCCGCATGACACAGGGCGGGCCAGCTGAGCAGGGGTTTCCTTGCCTCTAGAGGCGTGGGGGAGATCACGCTGCACAGCGTCGTGGGGGCTTCTACTTAGGAAGCCGGATCGTAGGAGCTCCTGCAGCCCACTGGAGCTGCCAGTGAGGGTAGATCACCCAGGCACGACACACACCCCCTTCCTCCTCCCCCCCAAGGAAGAAGGGAGAACCCCTCGGGAGTGGGGAACATCCATGGGTACTCTAGCCTTCGGATTGGGAGCATCCCCAGTTGCTCCGAGGCCTGCGGAGTGGCGGCGCGGCAGGAGTTGTGCTCTCCTCCTCCCGGGGCCATTTGGATTTTTGGCGCAGCATCAGGCCTCTTCGCTTCTGGATGATCCCTTTGATTTCAAAGTAAGGTGGGCAAACCGGCTTCGGGGGTGAGCAGGGGGTAGTCTCCCTAACTGCCCCCCCCCATTGTTGTTTTTTGCGAGCAGGCTCTTCTGAGCGTGCCCCACAGGTGGTGCTGGCCCCTGGCTCGGACCTCCCTCCCTCCCTCCCCCTCTCCTGCCTCAGCCCACGGCTCATCCCGTGGCTCAAAGATGGTGGGAGCCCCTGCTCTGCGTCTCTCGGGGGATAATGTTCATGCCAACCTGCTGGCCTGGCTCAAGGGAAAGGTGCAAAGGAGGATAGGAGCCTCCCTTTCAGGGGCTGCCTCCAGCTGCTGTGATTCTGCCAGGCCCTCAGAGAGGGTTAGGCCTCCTTCGTCCTCCAGTTCTGGGTCTGGGGAGAGGGAGGAAAGCAGGGCCCCTTGTTCCCCCCCCCTTGCCCTGAGAAACAAAAGGAGGTTCCATCCAAGGACTCTTCTAGAGATCCAAGCTCTCTAATGGACCAGGAGTCCCCAGACTCTTCTTCCCCAAGAGAGGAGGGAGAACTACCTGACGAGGAAAACCAGTTAGCAACCACCATGCAGACCCGTCTCTTTCTACTGGAGGTCTTCTCTAAGCTTCTTCCTAAGGTCCTCCGCATCCTGGAAAGACGTAAAAGAGCTGGGTCCGTCTAGACCTTGGGGCTCGGCTAGGGCTTTTCCCCAAGGGGGGGGTCTCCCTCGGAACTCCTTTCCCCGGTGGTCCTAGGAGTGGGGCAGTCCTCACTGTTGGGATATGGCTCCTCCCCCTAAGCAGGGTTGGTCTCTCTCAGTCAGTCCAGCTGGGGGAGGGGCCTGTCCCCTGGGAACTCCCAGGTGTCCCCTGCTGGAGAAGCAGGAAGGTCTGCCGGTGTTCCAGGGAGCGCGGTGATCCAGCTTGTAGAAGGAACGGGGGGGGAGGCCAGGGAGGAGGGAAGGTCCAGGATCTACCAACATCCCCCTTGGTTGTCGCACCGCCCTTGGCGGCAGAAGCTTCAGGGCCACGGTGGTGCCGAAGTCACATGGAGCAGCGGCACTGGGAGGTCCCCAAGCAGCCGTGGCGGAGCTCCCCCAGGCCGTGGAAGGTGGCAGAACCCTTGGAGCTGGGGCGGTGAGGCCTCAGGCTCCAGCTGGGCCGTGCCAGTGGGGCCGTATGGAGCCACAGAACTGGCGGGCTCCCGGCAGCCGTGCAGGAGCCCAAGCTCTCCCAGGCCCGGAGCATGAGCCGTGGCCGGTGGCAGTGTACATCAGGGCCTGCACAGCAAGGCCGCGGGCCCCGCCGGGCGTTATCTCCAGGCTTCAGCTGGCGGCATTCAGAGTGGTGGAGCTGGCAGCACAAGGAGAACCCCTGCAACTGCCGCTGGACTGCAGACTCCTGCCAGGCTCTTCTAGCCACAGGAGGAGGAGGAGGAGAGGAGGAGGAGATTGGATTTATACCCCGCCCTTCACTTGGAGTCTCAGAGCGGCTTACAAACTCCTTTCCCTTCCCCTCCCCACAACAGACAGACATCCTGTGAGGCAGGTGGGGCTGAGAGAGCTCTGACACAAACGGCTCTTTTTCAAGGACAGCTGTGCCAGAGCTTGTGACTGACCCAAGGTCACATAAGCAGGTGCAAGTGGAGGAGTGGGGAATCAAACCCGGTTCTCCCAGATTAGAGTCCGCGCACTTCACCACTACACCAAACTGGAAGGAGGGCCCTTCCCTCCCCCTCGGCTGCAGCAGGTGCGGGCTGGCGCTGAAGACCAGGCAGCCTCCCTGGAAGCTGGTCTCAGAGAAACAAAGGAGCAGCCGCCTGAACCACAGCAGGAAACCCCCAGGCTATGGGGGGGGTGGCGATGGCAGCCTAGGGCTCAGGCCTTCAGAGGCGCCCCCACCCCTGGGGCAGCAGAGAGGATTAGAGGGGGGGAGGGAGTCCTTGCTCTACCCGGTGGACCCTCCTGACCTCTGGGGGCAGATGGAGTCCTTCGGGTTGTCCTGGCGGGGAGTTGCGGGCAGCTGCTAGGGGGATGTGAGGAACAGGGAAAGGATGGCGACCAAGTGGTCTCCCCCACGCATTGCCTTCCGTGCTCCCGTCCCTCTCTCTCCGTATCTGCCCCCCTCAGTTGAGAGACTCCAGGGATGGCAAAGAAAGCAGGCTTGGCTGGTTCCCATGTTCCACTCAGCATGAACGGTGACATTGATCCTCCTAGGGTACCTACATCCCTCTTACACAAGATTCCCCGATGGAAGATTGAAATACTGACCTATCTGGAGAGGACACCAAAGCAAATCTCTCCTGGCTCAAAGCCGAAATGGGAAGAAAATTCAGAGAGATGGTAGAGGGCCCAAGCAGGGGCCTAGCACGACACCCCTGTTTCCATCACAGGGGAGGCAGCAAAAGAGAATAGGAGGAGTGGGGGGGGGATTCAACCTCCAGCACATCTCTCTCCAAAACAAAACCAAAAAAAGGCAGAGAGGGGAGGTTGTCCCTGGGGGAGCACAGCCCACTTCTCAGTGCTCAGGAAGGGGACTCAGACTCCGGAACCTCATCTTCTAACAGAACCATAGAATCACAGAGTGGGAAGGGGCTATAGAGACCATCTAGTCCAACCCCCTGCCCCATGCAGGACCAACCTCGAGCATCCCTGACAACTATTCGTCCAGCATCTTCTTGAAAGCTGTCAGTGAAGGGGAGCTCACCACCTCCCTGGGCAGCTGATTCCACCGTTGAACCACTCTGACCGTGAAAAAGTGTCTCCTAATATCTAGCCGATACCTTTCTGCATGTAATTTAAATCCGTTGCTTCGGGTCCTCTCCTCTGCTGCCAACTGGAACAGCTATATAAGTAAGAGGCCGGTTGGAGAAGGTAGCGTCTTTGAGGGGCAACGATAAAATTTGGTGCTTTGGAAATGTTGGATTGGTGTTCTGTGTCTTCCACTCTCTGCCCGAGGAGCTGGCTAGCTGTATCACAACCCAGATGAAGAACTGAATCAGGGGAAAACCCTAACTGAGCTAACTTGGTTTGAACTGCTTTGAGCCAACTTGATTAAAAATTGTCTTGCAAAATTAACGATGCAAGACCGCAGGAGTTTTTATTTATCTTAAACCAAAGGTTAAATGAAGAGAGAGAGTTATTCTGGCAGTTATTTTCACCATCTTTCAGAATCGGACCCTTGCCCGGGTCATCGGGCCATCATACTTGTGACTATGGTTCTCTGATGTACATAGCTATGCTCTGTTATTGCTTCGCCAGCTGTTCTCCCTCCCCGCTTGTAGTTCCCAAGCTCCCGTCTAGCACCTGCTGGCATTGAATCAATCTGCCTGCAAGGTCCTCCTCTGACATTCATGGGAGAGGGGGCGAGTGAGACATGTCTGTGTGAACCGTAGATTAGCTGCGCTTGTACTTCTGTGAAAGGAAGCATCCTCCGCAAAGGCCAGAGGGAACTTTCACTGTTTCTCATTCTCATGGCCTTGGGGAGAGTCTCAAGTGATAACATCCACACCATTTTAATTGCACATATTAACCTGTCTATGCACTTTGTAATCATGACGTATGAATGGGGCTGGACCAGGGGTCTTGTCGATTCCCATCTTGTAATGTTCCTTAGTTCTTTCAATCTGTCAGCTTTCTAATCGAATCATGGAATTTGAGACAGATTTTGGGACCCATAGTACTGCCCTTAGAAATTTAGGTTGAGCCCATTCTAATGGCAGAAAGTGAGACTCAGAAGGGCCTAGAAGGGTTCCGTACAGTAAATGTGGTATAATCTTAAGTTTGAAAAGTTTAAGGGCAGCTGGAACAAAGTTCCTGCCCTTAGACCTAATAAACTTTATTATACTTAAAGTTGTCTTTTCTCCTTTGTCCGCCACGTAATTACTATGGGCCGTCCTAGTGCCGGTGGCTTGTCTAAAGGAGGAGACTTATGATAGACATTGTCCATTCATTGACCAGCTGCAGATGGAGTCCTTCGGGTTGTCCTGGCAGGGAGTCGGGGCAGCTGCTAGGGGGGCGTGAGGAACAGGGAAAGGATGGCGAACAAGTGGTCTGCCCCACACATTGCCTTCCGTGCTCCCGTCCCTCTCTCTCTGTATCTGCCCCCTCAGTTGAGAGACTCCAGGGATGGCAAAGAAAGCAGGCATGGCTGGTTCCCATGTTCCACTCAGCCTGGACGGTGACATTGATCCCCCTAGGGTACCTACACCCCTCTCTCTACACAAGATTCCCCGATGGAAGATTGGGATACTGACCTATCTGGAGAGGACACCAAAGCAAATCTCCTCTCCTGGCTCAAAGCCGAAATGAGAAGAAAATTCAGAGAGAGGTACAGGGCCCAAGCAGGGGCCTAGCACAACACCCCTGTTTCCATCACAGGGGAGGCAGCAAAAGAGAATAGGAGGCGTGGGGGAGGGGATTCAACCTCCAGCACATCTCTCTCCAAAACAAAACCAAAAAAAGGCAGAGAGGGGAGGTTGTCCCAGAGGGAGCACAGCCCACTTCTCAGTGCTCAGGAAGGGGACTCAGACTCCGGAACCTCATCTTCTAACAGAACCATAGATTCACAGAGCTGGAGGTGCGCATAGAGACCATCTAGTCCAACCCCCTGCCCCATGCAGGACCAGCCTAGAGCATCCCTGACACCTATTTGCCCAGCCTCTTTTTGAAAGCTGTCAGTGAAGGGGAGCCAACCACCTCCCTGGGCAGCTGATTCCACCTTTGAGCCACTCTGACCGTGAAAAAGTGTCTCCAAATATCTAGCCGATACCCTTTCTGCATGTAATTTAAAACCGTTGCTTCGGGTCCTCTCCTCTGCTGCTAACTGGAACAGCTATATAAGTAAGAGGCCGGATGGAGAAGGTAGCGTCTTTGAGGAGCAACAATAACATTTGGTGCTTTGGAAATGTTGGATTGGTGTTCTGTGTCTTCCCCTCTCTGCCCGAGGAGCTGGCTAGCTGTATCACAACCCAGATGAAGAACTGAATCAGGGGAAAACCCTAACTGAGCTAAACTTGGTTTGAACTGCTTTGAGCCAACTTGATTAAAAATTGTCCTGCAAAATTAACGATGCAAGACTGCAGGAGTTTTTATTTATCTTAAACCAAAGGTTTAATGAAGAGAGAGAGTTATTTTGGCAATTATTTTCACCATCTGTCAGAATCGGACCCTTGCCCGGGTCATCGGGCCATCATACTTGTGACTATGGTTCTCTGATGTATGCTCTGTTATTGCTTCGCCAGCTGTTCTCCCTCCCCGCTTGTAGTTCCCAAGATCCCGTCTAGCACCTGCTGGCATTGAATCAATCTGTCTGCAAGGTCCTCCTCTGACATGCCTGAGAGACGGGGCGATTGAGACATGTCTGTGTGAACCTTAGATTAGCTGCGCTTGTACTTCTGTGAAAAGGAAGCATCCTCTGCAAAGGCCAGAGGGAACTGTTTCTCATTCTCATGGCCTTGCAGAGAGACTCAAGTGATAACATTCACACCATCCTAATTGCACTGTATTAACCTGTCTATGCACTATGTAATCATGACGTATGAATGGGGCTGGACCAGGGGTCTCGTAGATTCCCACCTTGTAATGTTCCTTAGTTATGTCAATCTGTCAGCTTTCTAATCGAATCATGGAATTTGAGACAGATTTTGGGACCTATAGTACTGCCCTTAGAAATTTAGGTTGAACCCATTCTAATGGCAGAAAGCGAGACTCCGGAGGGCCTAGAAGGGTTCCGTACAGTAAATATAGTATAATCTTAAATTTGAAAAGTTTAAGGGCAGCTGGAACAAAGTTCCCGCCCTTAGACCTAAAAAACTTTATTATACTTAAAGTTGTCTTTTCTCCTTTGTCCGCCACATAATTACTATGGGCCGTCCTAGTGCCGGAGGCTTGTCTAAAGGAGGAGACTTGTGATAGACATTGTCCATTCATTGACCAGCGTCTCAATTTAGGGAACTTATTAAAGGACATTATCTTGGTTTCTTCATAATTAATTACAAGCTGCTGTTCATTACAATATGTAGCAAAGCTACAGAGAGCTCTTTTTAGCCCTGCTGGGGTTCTTGAGAGAAGAACAGCATTGTCCGCATAAAGCAGCACTGAAATATGTTTATGAGCCAATTTAGGAGGCGGATGTCTACATACGTTAAACAGCTTTACCACATCATTTATATAGAAAATGAAGAGTAGAGGGGCAAGAAGACATCGCTGTCTAACCCCCTTCAAAGTGGTAATGGGTTCTGTGAGATGACCTTGCTTATTATATTTAACTCTTAGGGAGGTGTGCTGATGTAAAGCTCGAATTAAGAAGAGGAGTCTTTTATCAATTGAGGATGACTCCAGTCTGTCCCACAGCTTGATCCAAGAAATAGAATCAAAAGTGGCCTTAAGGTCCACAAAGGCAGCATATAAGGAAGAGTTAAGATGTTCATGAGCCAATTGAGGAGGAGGAGGAGGTCTACTTACGTTAAGCAGCTTTACCACATCATTTATATAGAAAATGAAGGATAGAGGGGCAAGGAGACATCCCTGTCTAACCCCCTTCAGAGTGGTAATGGGTTCTGTGAGATGTCCTTGCTTATTATATTTGACTCTTAGGGAGGTGTGCTGATGTAAGGCTCGAATCAAGAAGAGGAGTCTTATCAGTTGAGGATGACTCCAGTTCGCCCCACAGCTTGACCCTAGAAATAGCATTAAAAGCGGCCTTAAGGTCCACGAAGGCCCCATATAAGAAGGAGTCTCCTTTGTTACCACACTTTTCAATGAGATGCTGAAGGACCAAACAGTGGTCTAATGTGGATCTACCTTCCATAAAGCCAGCTTGTTCCGGTGGAATGATATCATTATTAGATAACCAATCTAGCAATTTGTCTAGGAGATGGCTAGCATACAGTAGTTATAGGCAATAGGCTGATGGGTCTATAGTTGGAAGGATCATCTGGCTTACCTTTCTTATAAAGTGGAACAATCAGTGCTGTCTCCCAACTTTTGGAGACACGATCTGTAACATCAACATAAGTAAAAAGGGGGAGCCAAGAAAGAGGCCCACCAGTCCTCATTTTCTTTCAAGAGCTCAGACGGTATGCCATCTATTCCAGGAGCTTTATTCCTTTTGAGGCGGTGTATGTGCGACTTAACTTCCTGCTCTGAAACTGGAGACCAACTCGGCAAAGTAGCTAGGGGAGTAATATTACAGGGCGTATAGCAGTCATCATAAAGACTTTGAAAATAAGTGATCCAGGAGTCTGGAGGCACTTGTGAATTCAAAGCTGCTTTTTACACTTTACCTGACACGATTCGCCAAAAAGTTGATGTAGTTTTCTCTTTAGTGGCTTGAATAAGACGTGCCCATTGCTCTCTAGAATACTCCATTTTGGCTTTACGAATCTGTGTTTTATAGAGTCTCTTTTGAGTGAGGAGATACTCATGGTTGTTCTTACGCTCATCAGGCCTTGAGTAGATATACCTACTATACGCTGTAACCAAAAGGGATTTAGCCTTGACACAAGATTTGGTAAACCAAGGTTTAGAAATCTTAGCATGTTTGAAATTTGGCTTTCTATGGCAGGGAAAAGGATGGGCAAACTGTGGCTAATCTGAGCCGCAGCAAAGTTGAGACGCTGCGGCGGGATCTCACGGATCCCCTGAGCCGCGGCGCCGTCGCTCCCCGGCACAATCAGATGCCGGGGAGAAAGCGACGGTGGGAAGGGGAGGCTGGCGAACTGCGCATGCTCACACATGCGCAGTTCGGCCATGAGCCGGGGATGTGCCGGCGCAAGGACGCGCTGGCGATCCCACGGCTGCACTTGCCGCTGCCCATTCGAAAGAACCACCCAGGTAGGTGGTTCTTTTTTGGTGCGCTGTATGGGTGGGATGGGATGGATCGGAGACGGTAGCACGACAGTAGCCAGATGTTGCTGTGGGATCGCGCCCGTTTGCTCCGGCCCTGATCCGTCCTTTTCCCGGCCCAAACAGCTTGTATGAACAGGACCTATGAGAACTTAACAGAGTGCTTCCAAGCTGCTGGATCACTTTGTCATACTCCAGCAAGGGGTCTTGCAAAAAGACCGGATTAGACAGAGACACACAAAAACGGGAAAGAAGCTCAGGTGACAATTGTTCCTTCAATCTAAGGCTTAGTTGGTTAGACCATTTAGGACAGCAGAACAGCATATCAGAGTTTCGAGGTTCAGCCACTAAAAATAGCGAAGAGTAAACTTTTATGAAATGTATTTCTGCCATAAGGGAAATAGGAAAATGGTCTGCTTCCAGGTATGGGATCACCCGAAACTTAAAAACCTTTTCCCCCTCCGCTGTTGTTTCTCCAAGCTAAAGAGCCCCAAGCGCTTTAACCTTTCTTCATAGGGAAAGTGTTCCAACCCTTTTATCATTCTAGTTGCCCTTCTCTGCACTTTTTCCAATACTATAATATGCTTTCTGAGGTGCCAGAACTGTACACAGTATTCCAAATGAGGTTGCACCATTGATTTATACAGAGACATTATGATATTGGCTGATCTGTTTTCGATACCCTTCCTAATAATCCCCAGCATAGCATTGGCCTTCTTTATTGCAGTCACACACTGTCTCAACATTTTCAGTGAGTTATCTACTACAAGATCTCTCTATTGGTCAGTCTCTGCTAGTTCAGACCCCATCAACGTGTATTTATAGTTAGGATTTTTGGTTCCAATGTGCATCACCTTGCACTTGGTCACATTGAGCCCCATTTGATGGGCGATAAATATGAATACGGAAGTGGCTATTGAAACCTGGGAATATTTGTGGAAAAATTCTATTAAGATATCGCCTTGTACCAATGTTAGAGAGAATTGTTATAAAATGATGTATAGGTGGTACATGACTCCGAAAAAAATTGCAAATATGAACCAGAATATGTCAAATAAGTGTTGGAAATGTAAAAGCCATGAAGGCTCATTTTACCACATGTGGTGGACTTGTGAGAAAGCAGTTGACTTTTGGACAAAAGTCCACAAAGAAATGCAAAAAATTCTGAAATGCTCTTTTAAAAAGGCACCGGAAATTCTGCTTTTAGGATTGAAAATGGAAGAAGTCAATACAACTAAAAAGACCTTATTCTGGTACTTAATCACAACAGCGAGAATGATTTATGCACAATTTTGGAAAACAGAGAAAGTGCCAGAAATTGAGGACTGGATACAAAAAGTTCTGTTCATGGCAGAGATGGACAAAATTACGAAGAAATTGAACAACAAAGAAGACGACGTGTTTTTTCAAGAATGGAGTGACTTTAAAATATATCTGGAAAAGAACTGGGATGTGAAACAAAACTTAATATGTTTAGACCAATATTAAGTCAAATGATGTTATCTTTAGATTGTAATGACAAGAAATTGATATAGTTGATGATATGAAGTAATTTGGAGCAGGGGTGGAAGCATTGTGGGAAGCCAATGGAGGGAGGGGAGGAACTGGGAATGGGGTAGACAATTGAAAGAATGAAATGATTTAATTTTACATGTTGTATTCCTGAAAATAAAATTTGTTTACCAAAAAAAAAAAGAA
>NW_015161468.1:62475-75670 GCF_001447785.1 Gekko japonicus | reverse complement strand
CTGTGTAAGGTTTTTTCTCTCTCCCCCCCCCCCGGCATACTGCTTTTCTATGTCCCATAGGTCTAGACTGCCCCACCCTGGACCACCAGCGAATGGAAGGTTTGTTTCACTTGCCAGGAATCTCCATGGGTAGAGCTGGTCCTTCCCCAGGGGTCTGAACTCTGTTGGTGGGACACCTGTAGGACTTCAGCTCTTGGTTCTTCTACTAGTTCTCTGCGGTGTGCTCCTTCCGTGTTTGGGCTGTTGGTGGCTTGGGTTTTTTTCTTGTGTGTTCCGTTGTGATTCTCGAGCATAAGAATTGGACTGCTTTGGATCCAGACTGGGAGCTGGGGAGAGAAGCCCCCTATGGAGATCGCAGTTGCCAGTGACCCTGCCTGCCTCCAGGGAGGAACTACTTCCCACAGGTCTAGAATGCCCCCCCCGGCCCCCAGCCCTAGGACCACCAAGAAGGGAGATTCGCGGGAAGCGAAACAGACCTTCCATTCTCGGCATGCTCTATCCGTGATGCTGTCCCCCCACCCCTCTCTCTCTCTCTCAGGCAGACAGCGTTCCACGCTCCCCACTCAGCGAGGAGTACACCTGCAACTACCGCCGGGCACGCCGTCGCAAGCGCTCCCCTTGCAAGGGGAACAAAATTGGTGAGTCACGTCCTGAGACATTACAGGGGCTCCAGCAGGCTGGTGTTTGCCCTCTCGCGGCAATCTGTGTCCCTTAGGCCCCGGTCACACGGAAAATTTTGGCCCGGGAGAGGGACGGATCGGGGGCGCAGCAAACGGGCGCCATCTCACCGCAACATCTTGGAAGCGGCGCGCACCCGTCTCCGATCCATCCCTAAACCCAGACAAGTCGCTGCAAAAAAGAACCTCCTACAGAGGAGGACTTAACCTGAAGCACCGCAGCAAGCGTGGCCGTGGGATCGCCGCCGCGCCCGTCGTCCGGAGCAATCCAGGCTCCCGGCTGAACTGCGCACACGCACACATGTACAGTTCGGCAGCCTTGCTCTCCAGTAGCTTCCCCCCGCCCACCCGGCATCTGATTGTGCAGGGGAGGAACTGCGTGGCGACTCAGAGGATCTATGTGATCCCGCCGCCGCATGTTGAGTGTTTCTTTTGGTGCAGCTTTAAAAAGCTGCACTTTGGCCGTACTTCCCCCCCCCCCATGGGGCAGGGGCCTTAGAAGATGAGAAATGAAAGCAAAGGCCTGTTTGGCTGGACGCTTTGTGGGAAAGCTTATGGTGCAGGCCGAGAAGGTGGCACACCTTCCCCCCGGATTGCACCCCTTATCTGGAGGTCACTAAGCCTCCAAACCCAGAGATTCAGAAGGGCCTGTCCCCTCCCACGTGCTTGTCCCTTTTGAAATCCACTCATGCCAGGAAAGCATTACCAGCCTTGTGGCCATTAAGCCTCGAGGCAACGCTTATGCCAGTGCGCACGACCAGCCTTATGTGAGGTGGCGGAAGAAGCCTCTGCACTGTGGGGGGTGGAGGATCTATTTATTTTTAATTCCAGCGGGCTCCGTGGTCCCATGTTTGTCAGGGGAGGTTCAGAGATGGCTTCAGGGTGACATACTCTGACCTGGGATCCCTCCTGGGATCTACCTCGTCTGGGAGACGTGTGGTCATATCTGGAGAGAAACCAGGTGCTCGTATCGGTCTGTGGTTGGTTGGAAGCCTCTTGCAGGGTTGGTGGTTCTCACACATTTGATGACGATCACAGAATCCTTGGAGAATTCCATTGGAATGTGATCCATACTTTGACTCAGTAGCAAAAGTGGAAGGCAGGGGTCAGTCAAAGCCCTCTCAACATCTGTTCCTCACCTGCAAGATATGGTTACAGGGTTATTCTGCAGATAACGACAATAAGGAAAAGCACAGAGATCCAGGCTGGAGGGTCCATCTAGTCCAGCATCCTTGTTTCTAAGATACCTGCAAGAAGCTGAAAAGCAGCCCGTAAAAGCAAGAGCCTTTTCCCACAGTTTGTTTTCAGAAACTGGTATGCTGCTTCTGAGCATGGAGGCTCCATTCAGCTACCATGCCCAGCCTAGCATGTACCCTGGCCACTGAGCTGTCAGGTGTTGGGATCTGGAAAGGAGGAGTTTAGAACAACAAATCTCTCAAGAAACACAGAGCCAGAAGGTACCCCAAGGGTCATCCAGTCCAACCCCCCGCACAATGCAGGAAATTCACAACTCCCCCCCACTCCCCCAGTGGACCCCCCCCCCACACTCCATGCCCAGAGGAAGGCAAAAACCCTCCAGGATCCCTGGGCCTGGAGGAAAATTCCTTCCTGATCCCAGAGTGGCCATCAATGTTACCTTGGACATATAAGAGAGGGCCATGAGAGCCGAGCACGGGCTGCTCTCTTCCTACCCTCCCTCTGGCCGCCTGCCTGAATTCACAGTGAGTCACAGAGTCAGCATTGCTGTCAGATGGCCCTCTCGTCTCCAAAGGAGGAGAGCCCCCCCACCTCCCGAGGAAGCCCGTTCCACTGAGGAACTGCTCTAGCTGTCGGGAAGTTCTTCCTCGTGTTTGGCTGGAAACACTTTGGATTGCATTTCAGCCTGTCGGTTCTGATCCGACCTTCTGAGCTTTCAGATTCTACAGATGTGTCCGGGAAGTGTGAAACCATTGGCACGTATCCTTGGATTGCACAGCCAGGGCCTAGCCGCCCCCCTCCCCACAATAAACTTCCCTTCCCTCCCGCTGCAGACCCAGACGGCTTGGAGGCGGGCCTCTCAGACCTGGAGCAGTACCACGCTTACTCAGAGCTCCTGCAGCTGCAGGATGCCCGTGGCAGGAACCACTGGGACGACATGTGCAGCACCACCACGCCCTGCTCCCAAACAAGCGAGGAGGAGACCAGAGTGCTCTGCCCGCCAAAGGCCGAGTCCTTCGGCACGAGTGAGAAAGCCAACTATGCCTCAGCGGTGGTAAACCTGGTGCCCGGTGGCGGCACGGAGGGTGGCCAGCTGGTGACTGACGACGGCCAGTCTTATGCAGGTAGGGGGAAGTGGGCACCCTCGTTTCGTCTGACAGAACATTCGGGTAAGCCCAGGTTCCACGAGGAACACGTGTGTTTGGCTCAGGATTCTGTGTTTATTAACGGCAAGATGGGAAATGGAGTCCCTGCGAGGGAATGACTCAGAGAAGCTTCAGCCTGTCTCTAAGAGTTCAGCGGGAACTCACTTCTGGGAGACTTGGGGCTTTTGGGGGGCCACCAGACAGCGTCAAAGCCTGAGGCATGTCCATTTCTCAGTGTTCTGTCGTTGTACAGCCTGAGGATTCTGTGGAGCATAGAATCCCCCGTCCCGTCATGTCCCAATGTAAGACAGCACTTGCTCAGGTTGGCCTCTGTTGGAGGAGAGGGAACAAAGCTTATGGCATTTTTGTTCCATATAAGAAGAGCCCTGCTGAAACCGTGTTCCCATCTAGTCCAGCATCCTGTGCGAAGCAGCGGACAACCAGTTGCCCTTGAGGGCCAACAAGCAGGGCAGAGAGGCTGAAGCCTTCCCCTGGTGCCGACTCCTCCAGCTCCCGTTCAGAGGTTTGCTGCCTCTTTATGTGGCGGCTCCCTGCTGCCTTTCATGGGCCTGTTTCTAAACCCTTTCAAAGCCATCCCTACTTGTGGTCATCGCTACCTCCTCGGGCAGTGAATTCCACAATTTCATTACTCATTGAGTAAAGAAGTATTTCCCTTTCTGTCTGCCCTGCACCGATTGCCCATTAAATTCATTGGGTGCCCCTGAGTTTGTTTGGGGTTTTTTCTCTTTTTCTCCTTCTATTTACTTTCTCCAAAACAGGCATGATTTTATAAAATTCTGTCATTTCCCCCTTCAGCCTTTCTTTTTCTAAACTAAAAAGTCCCAGATGTTTCATCCATTCTCTGTAGGAAAGGTGCTCTGACGTCTTGATTATCTTGGTTGCTTTCTTCTGCACTTTTTCCAGCTCTGATGTGTCCTTTTTGAGATATAATTATGCAATTCCACGGGGCCTGTATGTCAGAGATGTTCCGCCCGAGCTTTTGGTGGAGGGCAGCAATGGTTACCATCTTGGCTGGCACCCGTCCTTCTTCCTTCTTCCCTCCGTGTTCTGAGTTCCCTTCCCCCCTGCCCAGGAAAAAAAAGGGGGGGGACTCTTAGTCTGGAATTGGGACGCATAATAATACAGGGAAATTGCCATCTTTATGTATAAATTTTAATGTTTGTGTTTTGTATTTTATGACACCATGGCCTGTAGATTACCCATCGCCCAGATGAGAATAATAATAATAATAATAATAATAATAATAATAATAATCATAATAATCATAATAATCATAATAATCATAATAATCATAATAATCATAATCATAATCATAATAATCATAATATAGCAACCAGACCTGTATGCCGTATTCCAAATGGGTACAGCACTAGAGAATCACAGCTCATAATATCCAGAGAACAAAAAAACCCAACCATATACATGTGCTAAATAAGGCAAAAACAATACTGTATTGTAAACAATTCAATACAAAAATGTGTGACAAAAATACAGGTGGAAGAGAGGTCCAAAACATAAAGGTGACAAAATTTTCCAGACTATCCAGTCATTTCGAAGGTTTTCCTCTAAACTGGACCATGCATATCCTTTTGACAATAACATTAGTAAAAACTACAATTGTGTAATGTACCCAGTGAATTTTGTAATACAATGTTTTCCAGTGTTTTTCCAATATTGGCCATTTTATTCTTAATTTCTTTCCCTAATAATCCCCAGGAGGTTGATTCAGGTGGGCAGCCGCGTTGGTCTGAAGCAGCAGAACAAATTTTGGGTCCAGTCAGGCACCTTTAAGGCCAACAAGCTTTATCCAGGGTGTAGCTGAACATGCCTCCTCTGGCCTGCAGGCCCTAGTCCACCCTGCCCTCCTAGGGGTTCCCAGGGGATGTTGGGATTTCCCACTGGGAGGATCAGGACTCCCAGCTTCCCTTCCAAGTTTGGAGGCTTGCCTCAGTGTCTTCCGCTGCCCAGTGCCTGGTCACCGCAGGAACATATTAATGCCTTGTGTGCCCTTGGAGGAATAGCTGCTTGCCAACTGCATGCCTCCCCCCTGGCCCCCCTCTTCAGATAGCATGTTCAAGACAGTGGAGGTCTACGTGGTACAGAGAACCACTCCCAGCATCAAAAATTATAAAGAATTTATTAAAAAGAAAATGTTTACAAGCATATTTTTAGCACCACACCAGTGGAGGTCTACATGGTACAGAGAACCACTCCCAGCATCAAAAATTATAAAGTATTTATTAAAAAGAAAATGTTTACAAGCATATTTTTAGCACCACACCAAACTGAGAAAGGAACACAAAAGAACTTGGTCAAAATGTAAATCCTCTGTCCCTTTCTCTATACATGCCCTATCAGCTGTTAAAATAGGACAGGCTCCCTTTAGTTTAGGAAGTTACAAATTCCTACAGAGTTCCTTTACCATTAAGTTCCTTTCAGGAAGGCGGGCTGAGGTACAAGCGAATTGACTTCCACCTCTGCCTAGAGAAAAAAAAGAACTGTTAAAGCGCAAAGTGGAGGCTTTGCTCCTTGTCAACCTCCCACGAGAAAATGCACTTCTTCACACAATGCATAAGCTTTCATGTGCATGCACACTTCTTCGGATAAAATTAAATGGAAGTTACCAGATAACAGGAAGGACATTATTTGCCTTTTTCAGTGTTACTGCTTTTCATTGAGCTTTTCACTATAACACCAAGATCTCTTTCAGTCTTGATCTCAGCCAATTAAAAACCTATCAGTACGTACGTATTAAAAGTTAGGATTTTGTTGTTGTTGTTTGTTACAGTGTGCCTCATCCCTTACACGTACTAGGACCAAACTTAATTTCTCATGTTGGCCACTCACGCAATTTGCATAGATCCTCTTGTAGCTTTTCACAATCCGTTTTGGTTTTCACCATTCAAAATAATTTGGTGTCATCTGCAGAAATGGCCAAATGGCTAACCCCCAGTTCTAAATCATTTATGAATAAAACAAGCAGTGCTGGTCCCAGTACCGGTCACTGTGGCAGCCCGCTGCTCACTCCCCTCCATTGCAAGAATCGTCCATTTTTTCTGCTTTCTTTTTGTTTAACCAATTTTTAATCTATAAGCGGACACATCTTCTTATCTAATGACTGCTAAGCTTAATCAGGAGTGTCTGGTGAGGTACCTTATCAAAAGCCTTTTAGAATCCAAGTGTATGATGTCTACTGGATTGTCTTTATTGATGTGCTTGTTAATCTACTTAAAGAACTCCAAAAGGTTGGTGAGGCAGGACAGAAGCTATGTTGATTTTCCCTCAACAGGCTTTGTTTTTCACTGTGCTTAATCTATCTTTAGTAACAGTTTCTAATAATATACTAGGCTAACCGGCTTTTAATTCACTGGACACCTTTTTAAAAATTGGTGTGCCGCTTTCTAGTCTTCTGGCGTGGAGGACAATTTTAGCAACAAGTTACATATTTGGGTTAGTAGATCAACAATTGGATGTTTGAGTTCCTTAAGGGCAGTTCTGGCCTGAGTACGTCTCCACATTTTCCACAGTGAAAACAGATGCAAGGAATTCATTCAGTTTCTCAGCAATTTCTCTGTCTCTCCCCCACATGCACACACACAGAAGAGAGGATCCCTAGAAGACTCTCTTAGCTGCTAGAATAGTTCACAGAATTATCAGCAATCCAGCTTTCCATTTCATAGTAGGCAAACACCTAGGGCACTACTTGCCACCGTCCTTCTCACTCTGAGCTGGAAACGGCTGACTAAACTATTATGTGGTTGCATCTCAGAAGACGGTACGAAGCTTCCGTGGTCCTGGGTGGAGCACACGTGTTCTGATTGGTAAGTTTAAACTGTGGGGGCAGTTTCACTTCCCATTATAGTTGGAGTGCAGCTCTTCTGAAAGGACTCAGGAGAGTTGCTGGACCCTGATCCCCTGTTGGAGAAACAGGTGAGCTTGTTGGGAAAGAGTGTCTGTGATTGACTGCATCTGGCATGGAAGCTCGCCCTTTATCTGCGGACGCTGAACCTGACCATGCTGATCTGTGCTACAGCGACCTTGAGGCTCCGTTGTTATAATATGCCCTCTTATGGGGCTTGCCTTGAACACCATGTGGAAACTTTAACTGGTGCTGTACGCAGCAGCCTGTTTACCTGGAGGGTAGCCGTGGCGTGAACTGGTCCATGGGGTCGCAAAGAGTCGGACTCGACTGTGCGACTGAACAGCAACAGCAGCCATGGGAGATGCCTGTTCTGCACTCCGTTCACTCATCCTGGACTGGTTTCTGGATCCAATTCCAGGCGCTGGTGCTCCTCTCACAGCCCTTCGCTCAGAGAGGCTGCTGGCCCTTGGCACACACGGAGAGTTGCCTGCAGTCCTTTCATCTCTGCTGCAAACGGAGAGACCTGCACATTTGCGGATTGCGCTTCCATGCGTGGCAGGGTTCTGTCCACTGTCCTCTGTGTGTTTGGCTAACATTTCCTTTCCATGCATGCCCCACAGTGAGTCGCATTGACTCTTAGGGGTGTGGTTGTCACACAGCTGCCATAGAAATGCGCACGGCCTCTTTTTGTCGCTCTTTTCTTCTTGCATGTGCCGTGTGCGTGAAGGGTCGTCAGGTCGCTTCCGACTTAATGGTGACCCTATGAATTGGTGTCCTACAAAATGTACTACCATGAGCAGCCATTCTCAGGCCTTGCAAACTGAGGGCGATGGTTTCCACGATGGAGGCCATCCGTCTCCTGTTGGCTCGTCCTCTTTTCCTGGCCCCCCCCCGCTTTCCCTAGCATGATTGTTTTTTCTTTTTGCTCCCCAATAGGGAATTTTTATTGCATTTTTATTAAAACCACAAACTATAACAGAAATAAGGAAGGGGACTACGTTTAAGGGGATAAAGAAAAGATACCCACTACTGATTAAAAACCCAAGAGAGGAGATCTTCTAATCAGCTTAAATACACATCTAGTCTTAATCATATTACTCTCATTACAAACTGAGTCACATAGGCCCTGGTCACACGGGCCGAATATCACGGGGGGGAGGCGTGGCTGTTTGCCCCGGAGTGAACTACCGCATGGCAGCCGGATCAAACGTCCCGCCGGATGTCCCGCCAACGTCCCGTGGTTGGGGGGAGGTGCCGATCATACCTCACTCCTGCTGCGCGGCAAAGAAGCGGCGCCGCAGGGGTTGTGTTGTTTTTTTTAACCCAAGTATTCACATGCACCGTTGGGTGCTTGTGCGCACCCATGGAGACTTGACAAAAAAAACCTTTTCGCAACGGGACATGGGCGGGCGCTGGATGCCACGAGCTAACACCAGAAACGTGATCTGACGCCCACCCTTGCCCCGCAGTTTCTGGAAACTAGTACTTGGGAGGTACTAGTTTTTTACAGCGCATCTTTGGAGTGAAGCCTCGGGTGAACCACGGGAGCTCTACGCTTCCCAGATGTGGCGGTGAGATCACGCCCGGAAAATCCGCCTATCTTCCGTCTCTCTAGCGTGCCTAATGCTCCGCGTGCATAGTCTGTTAACTTTTCCCACATCTTAAATTTAACTGATATCAGGAAATACCACAAAGCATCTCAATTCAAAATTTTTCAAAGGCACAATTGTCTTTTCCAGTGACTCTGGTCTTTTCACAATGTGACCAAAGTAGGATAGCCATTGCTTAGTCATTTTGGCTTCTAGGGAGAGTTCAGATTTGATCTGGTTTAGAATCCACTTAGTTGCTGTAGCACTTTAATACTTACATTAAAATGTTAAATAGATAAGTGGTAATAGATTGTCATAGTGCTATACCACTACAGTATTCCTTCAGCTGGTCTGCAGCTTCCCCTTCCTATACCTTTCTGTAGTCTGCACAAAAACTACCTGCACCTTTTTCCTTATTTCTGTACAATGAAGAGGGCTGGAGACTTTGCTTGTTAAAAATGGAAAGTGGGAACAGAGGAACTAAAATTGGAAAAGGAAATGTAGTGCAATAGCAATTACCATTTTTTAAAAAACAAAACCACAGTAAGCTCTGTGGTGGCCTGGCAGGGGAAAAAAGATCGGGAAAATGCCACCCGCAAGGGGCTGATGGTTGGAAAATGGCAAAGATGTGTGTGGGACCTTTGCAGCAGGAAAATGTGCACCCCATGACATGCTAACTTGCCTGGGACTACATTCTTCCCAAAAAGAGAACGCCAGTTTGGGGGAAAGCATATTGAAGATGGGGGGAAATCTGAAAAGTGGAAAACCGGAGCATGATGCTGTGTGGATGCTCAAAACAAAGTGTTCCCTTTTGGGAGCCAAGACAGAAAACCCTCTGTGAGGAAGGACCCCCTCTCCTGGCATATGCCTGAAGAGCAAACTGTGGTCTGTCCAGCAGGGCCTTTGGCTTCTAGCCCGTCTCTCTCGCCAAGGTGTGTCTGGCTCCTGCCCAGGCCTTTTTGGGCTGCTGCCCCTCTCTGCCTTGAACTGGCCTCTTAGAGGTGAGAGGAGGCAGGGCACTTCAGGAGAATCTGCCAACCCGTATTGTTCAGGAAGGCATGTGGCAAGCATTGCTCTATTTATTGTTGTAGGAATAACAATTATAATTACTATGTCGTCACCTGTCTTGGGTTCCAGCTATGCTGGAAAGAAAGGCACACTTATCACTATTTTACATAAATAAAGGTGGTAGGTGGCTCTCCCGTCATACAGGAGGATCTACTGCAAAGACCTTATCTGGCTCGCACAGGGAACTGGAAGCGCAGGTCCAGGGCATAGGTCAGGTGGCTAAGGGAGGAACCACAGCAACAGCCGTGGAGCCTGTAGCTTTCTCAGTAAAAACTGAGTCACTGAAGCAGGGCCTCTGTCTCCTGGGAACAATCCAAGTGTTATTAAAACATTCCTCGGTGACACAGTTTGTTATATATCGTGTCCATGATTGCTTGGGGAAAAAAACCCTGAAGAAATGTTGGGGAAATGGAGTTCTTATCCCAAGGAATCTGGTTCTTTGTCATTTTCTCTAATTTTCTCTGAGCAGCATCAAAACTGGATGGAAAACTAACTTTGAATGGAATGCAAGTTGCAGCATTTCAAAGAGGACTGGGTGCAACTGAAAACAGCACCAACGTTATGTCTTGAAGGAAACGGACCTTGAAAGATGGGAACGCCTGAAGTTAAACGAAAAAGAGCCTTGTGGCATCTTCAAGGATGAACAGAGCTATTGTCATCAGGCCTCCTTAAGACTGTGATACACAACCAGTGAAGCAAAGACACACTGAGAAGGCCCAGCGACCGCTGAGTGGCAGCTAGACCCGAAAGAGCTCCTTTGTATACGAGGCAGATTCTTACATTTGAAGGATGCCATTTCCTGGCACAAGGATTGTGTCATTCCTGGTTTCTTTGGAGACCTTTGGGAACATTTGGTGCGGTTTTTAGTTATTTTAGATGGCATGCCTGTAAGCTGCCTGCAGTTATATAGGAAGGGCTGGATGGAGATGTCGTCAATGAAATACACATGCTTTCTATAATTTACAGCCTCACTGTCTGTATGGTTCAGGCTAGTGACTCAGCCCTACGCTGGCCTGTGCTGAAGAGGTCTGGGTGTGTCCTGTGCCCTCAAGTTGCTTCCCATTAACATCTTACCATCAAGAGCCTTGCTGAGTTCTTGCAGACTGAGGACCATGGCTTTCCTCAGCTGAGTCAATCCATCTCCCATTGGGTTTTCCTCTCTTTTCCTCTTTTTCTGCCGCCTTCCACTTTTCCTAGCATTATCGTCTTTGACCCTTTATGCACGGACATCCTACTACAGATTTCCAGAGCAGTAAGCCTTTAATCTTGACTTTGGATTCTGTGCCCACCTTACACACCATTCTTTTTCCTCCAGTGTATCTATTCTGCAGCTACAATTTTTAAAGCGCACTTTTCTAAATCGGGGTGGGATGTCACTTGTGATGTGTGGGGGGTGATGTCCAAAGTTTGTTTGTTTTTTTTTCAATTTAGGCAGTTGCCCTATCGCAACTGTGCAGTAGCATCCAGCAAGTGCCTTCCATTTAAATCCTTGTGGTTGAGGTTTTGTGTGTGCATCTTAGCCTTAGTTTGTTGAATGAAAGGGAACAGAAAGGAAAGCAGAAACTGACAAGGAGCTGTGAAGTCTTGTTTTCCATATTGCCGAGCACTCAGGGATTCTCTACTGTGTTATCAGCCACTGTGAAAAATCGGAAAGAGTCACATGATCTCATAATATGGGGAAACATGTTGAGTGTACAGAATGCATGGTAGAACCCACTGACACTGGCATTGAAAGCTGTGATCATTTGTAACTTGTGTGTGTCTGTGTGTGTGTGTGTGTGTGTGCACGCGCCTGTGCAAAGTTGGCTGTAATTCCACCACACTTTGCACAGGGCTGAAATTTGCATGGGGGAGGAGTCCTCTGGCAGAAGCTCTGGAGAACTTTTTTAGTCTTGTGCCACTAAATTTAAAAAATGCACCACAGCCTACATCTCCCACATCAAATCACCCCAAAAACACTACGAGTGATCTTGAGCATATCCTGGATCATGATACTTCTCTCTCGCCAGCCTTGAGTGGCTGGCCTTTCCTTGCCTACATAGCCCTCCCATCTCAAAGACCGACAAAAAGGGGCTATGCAGCAGCGATGTCGGCACAGTTGTCAGACCGGCAACAAGTCCAGATGCTGTCTGGGTCTGACTAACGTCAGCCGTACCAGCTCATCCAATGTGTTGTTCTGCATTGCACAAGCTCGTCAGTCACCACACAAGTTTTGATTATCACTGTTTTATCATTTTTAAATGTTAGTTTACATATAAAATAAATGAATCAAAAAGAATAAGTGGGCACAAATTGAATATAGCAGTGGTCAGAGTCAAAGACTTCTGGGAGAGCGTTCTCTCTCCTAGGACACTCTTGGTGCTCTGTAAGGCCGTCGTTCTTCCACACAGGAACCCAGTGTGAAATGGCTGAATTAGAATCAGTCAGTAGACTTAGTGGTTAGAAATAACATTTATGTTATGCTTAACACAGTTAGGCTGCTGTTAATGGTTGTTGTGCTCCTGTTGATTAAAAACTGGTTAAACAACAGGAAGCGGAGAAAGAGGTGGGAGGTGAGCGGTGGAGGGGCGTGTCCCACAATGACCGGCGCTTGGGCCAGGGCTAGTCTGTTCCTTGGCACTGGGGGTCACAAGCAGTGCAGTAGCCAGGTTTGCAAACGACACTAAATTATTCAGGATGGTGAAAACCAAACTAGGGCTGCGATCGTACGTACAAAAGCCGCATCAAAGGTGTGATTCCCACGCGGAGTAAAGGGGCGCAATCAGACAGAAACATCTGTCCGGCGTCCTGGAGTCATTGGCGGGGTGTCTCGTTGTGCCGCAGGAGTGTGGGAAAAAGCCACCAGGGAAATGCTACTAGTGTCCGGGACTGCGGGGCACGTGGGCAGAAGTCTGATCGCGCAAACGCGCGTCATTTCGGCCTGGGGCAAACAGCCTCGCTTCCTGCCCACATTTTCTCATTTGTGTGACCGCAGCCTAGGTTGTGAAGAGCTACAGGAGGATCTATCCAAACTGTGGTCATGGACAGCAACATGACAAAAGTTTAGTGCTGGTAAGTGCGAGAAATGAGGCACATTGGAACAATCAATCAATTATATTTATTTGCAGGCTTTTCAGTAATACAGTTGTTAAAATTATAGTACTTTTACTTATAATGCAGACTGCATTTTTAATACTTGGTTTAAGTTAGAGACTTCTAAGATCTTTGGTAAGGGAGGGGCTGTGGCTCAGTGGCAGATCATCTGCTTGGCATGCAGAAGGTCCCGGGTTCAATCCCCGCTGGCATCTCCAGTTAAAAGATGCAGGCAGGAGGTGATGGGAAGGACCTCTGCCTGAGACCCTGGAGAGCCGCTGCCAGTCTGAGCAGGCAAAGCTGACTTTGATGGACCAGATATTCAGTATAAGGCAGTTTCATGTGTTCATGTGTTCATATTTTATGTTTTTATTATGTTATATTTTGTAAACGTCCTCAGGTAGGTTCCCTGGAGAAGTGGCACAAAATTTTTCAAAATATATAATACATGATTGGTTAGCAGAGTTCTTTTGGCCACCATGATCTCATCTCAGTGGCTACAGTAAGAAAAATAGCCACACTTTGGTAATCCGTACATTTTCCCCAGCAAGGAAAAGGAAGACA
>NW_015161468.1:40354-62424 GCF_001447785.1 Gekko japonicus | reverse complement strand
CTTACTCCATGAGCTGCTGTGTCTTTTACCTGAGCCCCACAAGGACACAACTGACCAACTTGAAGGGATTGTTTTGTAATGACCCTCAAGGATAGGTGATGGCAAAACATTAAAGCATGCTTATCTAAACGCTGTCATTGTTTGCTGCACTTAAGATTTTTAAATAGCTAGTGAAGTTCTTTGGTATGGGAAAGTTTAGATCCAAGGTTAAAGTTGAACAAAGTCTACATGCTGCAACATATATGTGTTGGTAGCGTATATCACAGATCCTTTGTTCGATTAATGACATAGAAACAAAAAAAAGTAAACTTGGTCTGAACTGCCAGTGGCTGAGTGGGAAAGAGATCTTAGGGCTGTAGTAGATAGCTTGATGAAAATATTGACTAAGTATGCTGCCATGTGAAAAAGGCAAACTCTGCTGGAGAGTAGTAGGAAAGGAATTATGTGAAACTAGGAATATAGCTCTGGGTGTCAATTTGCTGTGGTCACCTCAGCAGAGTATAATGAGACAGAATCCACCATTTTCTCCAGGGGAACTTATCTCTGCCATCTGAAGAGCAGTTGTAATTCTGAGTGATCTCCAGCCTTCACCTGGAGATTGGGAACAATGGTTTCCCAGGAGGAAATGGCTGGTTTGGAGGGTGGAGTCTATAGCATTATACCTGTCTGAGGTCCCACCCCTCAAACCCCACCCTCTCCAGGCTCCACCCCTCAAATCTCCAGGAATTTCCTAACCTGGAGTTGGCAACCCTATCTGCTTCCCAGCCAACCATGAATGTGCCATTATCTGCCCCTCTGACTTCAGGTTTCCATCTCATCCCCCCTCCCTGTAGCCTCTACCTAGGAAAAGTACAGTCTTTTTCCACAATGGGGACCAAAGCAGCTCACATCATTCTCCTCTCCCCATTTTTGATCTGCACAACAACCCTGTGAGGTATGTTATGCTGAAAGTCTGTGAGTGGTCTGAAATCACCCAAATAGCTTCCACAGGAAGAACCTGGGGTTGGCAGACCCTGCTCTGGAGTGCTAACTGCTACGTCATACTCGCTGTCATAGGGGGGGGGCACCTCAGCAGGGTATAAATAAATAAATAAAATAAGGACAAAGAGTCCACCAGGGAAACTGATCTCTGCCATCTGGAGAGCAGTTGTAATTCTGAGTGATCTCCAGCCCTCACCTGGGGATTGGCAACACTGGTTTTTCAGGAGGAAAAGTACAGTCTCTGCAGTGGGGACCAAAGCAGCTTACATCATTCTCCTCTCATCCTTTTGATCTGCACAACAACCCTGTTAGGTAGGTTAGGCTGAAAGTCTGTGACTGGTCTGAAATCACCCACTCAGCTTCCACAGCAAGAACCTAGGTCTTTCCCAGAGAAAATAACTGCTTTGGAGGGTGGACACGATGGTATTCCATTCGGCTGAGGCCTCTCCCCTCCCCAAACTCTGGATTCCATAGACTCCACCATAAAACCTCCATGAATTTCCCAACCTGGAGCAATGGCTGATGGAGTGCACTGCACAGCTAATGGGAGGGCTGGAAATGGCCAATACATAAGGGAATTATATATATATATATATATAGGATGGTCAACATTGTGATTCTCGTGTAGATCTACAGTGAGGCTTCATTTGGAGTACTGTGTGCAGTTCTGGTCACCAAATCTCAAAAAGGACATTGTAGAGCTGGATAAAGTGTGGGAAAAGGCAGTGGTGGCAGTACCTTTTCTATGGGAGGGGATGTCTTTAGGTCGCTCTAATGTTCCGTTACCTTTGCTTTTGCAGCAGGAAGAATGGCTACGTGGCCAGGATGGCTGCTGGCTCTCTGCCTAGGTAGTTAGCCAGCCCCTCCCTTCCTTGGTCATCTGGAGAGAACTGAGCAGCCCAGCAAAAGCGTCCCAACATTATTGCACTCTGTCCACAATGATGTCCCTTCCTATTGGTGACCCATTTCTGGGGGGAGCTACCAAGCATGGCCCTTGGCTCCTCACCATGAGCATGCTCAGATCAGACCGCCTTGCTCCCTTTGGTATCGCTGGTGGCAGTGTGCACTCGTGGCACTGGGGGGGGTTTTAAGCAGGAAAAGATTGGCCCCAGCCAAGTGAAAGCCTTTCCTGCTTCACAAGAGGAAATTATATCATCATCAGTGCAACAATAAGACCCACCTCAGGTCTTGACCACGAACTGTCTTCCACTTCCCCCCTCTGCAGCTCAAACACCGTTGGATGTCTCCAATCTGTTCACTTTCTGGGAAGACAAGAGGCCTCAGCACTTCCCGGAACCTCTCCGGCACATGTCTCTGGTCCACAGCCCACTGGACGTCTGCTCAAGCCCCGATGACCGGCGGCCGCAGCAGGTGGAATCCAAACTGGAGTGCTTGCAGGCCCAGCTCAGCAGGTGACGCCTTCTCCTGGGAGGGCGGGGAGGGTGTTGTTTACTTGTTCATTGAAATTTATATCCCCCCCTTCCCTGGTGGCGCAAGGTTGGTTATCATAATAGTTAAAAACATTTTCAGTTAGAGACCAAAATGAGGAAGCAAACACCAAATCTGTCCCCCACTCTTCCCTTAAAGTCCCAGGCCCCCGAAGTGTGAAGTTTGCCCAAACTAAGGCCAGGGCGTTTTCGGTAGCGGCTCCTACCTGGTGGAACGAGCTCCTGGAGGAGATCTGGGCCCTGCGGGACCTTGTACAGTTCCGCAGGGCCTGCAAGATGGAGCTCTTCCGCTAGGCCTTTGAGTAGGAGCTGCCGCCGCCACTGTTCCACCACTGAGATTTCATCATCCATCTACCCCATTACTGGGGGGGGGGTAGATGTCGCCCAGCAGAGATGGGGAGAAGATCATTCCTGGTGCTCATGCCATTTAAAAAGTCGGCTGTCAATGTGGAATGTTGCGCATCTTGGTGATTTTATGTAGATTATTAGAGCACCGATTTTATTATGTATGTAATATTGTTTATATGTAATATTATATATGTAATATTGTTGTAATATTGAGCTGCGGTGGCTCAAGTGGTTAAGATGCTGAACTGCAGGCTGTGGAAGATCAGTAGTTCAGCAGTTCAAGACCCAGGGTGCCGCATGACAGAGTGAGCTCCTGTCTCTAGTTCCAGCTCCTGCCAACCCAGCAGTTCGAAAGCAAGAAATTGCAAGTAGATAAACAGGTACCACTTCGGTGGGAAGGTCACAGCGTTCCGTGCGCCTTGGTGTTTAGTCATGCCGGCCACATGACCACGGAAACGTCTTCGGACAGCGCTGGCTCTTTGGCTTTGAAACGGAGATGAGCACCGCAACCCTAGAGTCGGAACCGACTGGCTTTCGAGCAAGGGAACCTTTCCCTTTACCTTTAATATTGTTTTACAGTTTTAAATTTTAAATTTGGCATTGCCACTTGTTAGCCGCCCTGAACGGCTGGGTAGGGCGGGATATAAATCCCAAAATAAATAAAAATAAAATAAATTAAAAGAGGCCTCTGCCATTCAGACCCCCCTCCAAAGGCCTGGCAGCGCCTCCTGAAGATCTTCAAGGGGGGGCTCACCTCCTCAGGGAGCCCCCCCCCCACGGAGCCACGATGGAAAAGGCTTGGGATCTGGTTGGTCCCAGCCAGGCCCCCCTAAGGGGCAGGATAGCCAGCCGAGGGCTGCCTGACATCCCTAGTTGGTGTACAGGGACACGTGGATGGAGACCATCCTTCAGATAGATGGGTTCCAGGCCTCGAAGCGCTTTAGAGCATAGCTGTTTCCGAAGGGGCAAGGCCTGTTCCCTTTAGCTGGCCCCTGGCAGCAGTCGGGCTGCCGCAGAGGCGTGGATCCGTGTGGCCAGGGAGGAAGCGGGTGAGTCGGGTGCAACCAGTGGGAGGCACTCCTGAGCACCTTGCCAGCCTGCTCTTCAGAACGCAAGGTGGGGTCCACGAGTAGCCCCGGGCTCTTGACCTTCCCTGGAAAAGGCAGCATCCGTCCGTCCGTCCATTGAGGGGGGGGTCCAGTCCCCCTGGAACATCAGCCTTCCCGGCCAGAACTGCCTTGGTCTGGTCTGGATTCGGCCTCAGTTCTTTCTACCGTAGCCACCCGACCGCAGCCTCGAAGCACCGCCTCGGAATCAAGGCGGACACATCTGGAGGCTTCGGTGAATGAAAGGCAGAGCTGGGTGTCACCTGCATGTTGAAGACACCGGACCCCAAAGCTCCGGACAGTCTCAGTCAGTGGCCTCATATTTATCTGGGACAGAGTGTGGGTGAGAGAACAGAACCCCGCGGTACCCCACGAGATGAATTCCACCCGGTTGATTCTGCACATCTGGGGGAGGCTCTTTGTGTCCGGTCAGACAGAAAAGAGCGAGATCACCGAAGGGCTGTGCCCTTAATGCCAACTCCATGCTCAAGCCTGCCTGCGGATAAGAGTGGAGCGGTCAGAGGTGGCTGAGAGGCCCGACAGTATCAACAGGGGAGACTGTCCAAGTCCAGCTTCAAGCGAAGATCTCTGCCAGTGCAGCTGAAGCCGCCTCGGCACCAAGCCCGGGCCTGACACCAGACTGACGTGGGTCAAGGACAGATGTGTCACTCGGGACACTCTGGGGCTGCTCTGCCAGTCAAGTGGAAACTCTCCTGCAATTGGCTGCCTCATGCCTAGCCAGCGAAGGGGGTTTTGCAGCAGAGGCCTAGTAACCGCCTCCTTCAAAAACAGTTCTCATAGCTCTGAATTTTATAATGCTCCCTACCGCACAAAATTGGAGCTGCGGTGGCTCAAGGGGTTAAGACGCTGAACTGCAGGCTGCGGAAGGTCGGTAGTTCAGCAGTTCGAGACCTGAGTGTGCCGCAAGACGGAGTGAGCTCCCGTCTCTAGTTCCAGCTCCTGCCCACCTAGCAGTTCGAAAGCAAGAAATTGCAAGTAGATAAATAGGTACCACTTCGGTGGGAAGGGAACAGCATTCCGTGCGCCTTGGCGTTTAGTCATGCCGGCCACATGACCACGGAAACATCTTCGGACAGCACTGGCTCTTCGGCTTTGAAACGGAGATGAGCACCGCAACCCTAGAGTCGGACTCGACTGGCTTTCGAGCAAGGGAACCTTTACCTTTTACCGCACAAAATAGATTTATCTAGCCCAGGTCCTACCTAGAGGCAGGGCAACTGGTGCCTAAAAAATCTGTGGCCTGTGCACGTTCTACCTTTTCTTTCCAGCGGCCCAGGCAGGAAATTTCAGAGCCATCCCAGGCGGTTTCCACCTGGGTGTCGTGCTGTGCCTTGGCTTGCTTACAGCAACTCTGCATTGGGGAGCATCCACAAGACGTTAGCTGTTCGTCCCGCTTCTGTGTTTTCCTTGGCTTTTCTCCAGTCTTCCCCAAAACCTGTTTGGTGTGATCTCTTTGGGAAGACTGCAGTCAAAGCATCTTTGGACACGGTGTGGATGGGAAGGAATGCGTTTTTGCAGACGCTGCCCACATTACCTCCATTTCCCTTGCCCCCGCCTTTGTGGACACAACTTCCCACCCACACCCACCCCAAAGGGATTTTTCAGTCTTTTATTTTTTCTGAAAATGGGGATATATAGATTGTTGTAACATTAGGACGACCTGCTGCAACAGTGCACTAGTTCCCAGATCTCACTTTTTTAAAAAGTAGGCCTCTAGCCCTTTTTTGTTGCAGAGAAAAGCGCAGGCTGTGCCTTTCCCCCCTTATAACGGCCACAAGAAGGGCTGCAAACTTACCTTTCTCAAAATGAAAGCTGCCTTCTAGTAGAGGCAGAGGAAATGCCAAAAATATGAATAATTGGCTCTTACAACTTGAATCCCTCACATGTTGCTAAAAACGCAGGGGTCATTTCGTAGAAAAAGAGGTGCAGGAGCTCATTAGCATAACTCAATAGCATAACTTATTTGCATATGCCACACCCCCTGACATCACCGGAAGTGTGTCAGAAGGCAACACCCACTGCAACTTACCTGGCTGCTTCTTGCTTCTCGTGGCCTGGGGCTGCTGGGAGCAGGGGGCGGGGCTTGTTGCATGTGCCCGCCCCCTGGGCACTTTACTGCCGGAGCTCCGCTCCTGTGCGCTCCTGCAGGAAATGACCCCTGCTAAAAAGCATGATTTTGGGAAGTAAGAATCCTTTGAAATTATAACCATTATTTTTTGTATACCTCATCTATAAGTATGAGGATCTAAGGCTGTTTGCATACCGGGGTTTGTTTCCCAAGTGGCACGCCCTTCATGGGAGCTCCTTCACAATGTTGCACAGTTTTCTGCTTTGCTTTGACTGGAAGGGGAACCTGCACACTGGCTGCAGGCAGGGCCTCCACGTGAAAGCGCTGCCTGCAGCCAATCAAGAGGCGGGGCGGAGCTTAGCGCTGCCTTCAGAATGGCAACCCCTCCCCTTTAGCCCTTTAATGGGGCTTTTTAAAAACTCAGCCATGGCTCAGCTGCTGGCTAGGAGGAGGCGTGGAGGCAAGATTGTCATAAGGTCAACCCTTCTGCACTGACATGAGCAGGAGTCGGGTGGGGTGGAGCAGTGTCAGCCGTGAGTGGTGTGGGGAAGGTGTGTGAATGCAGACCATGCACACGGCAGAGGGAACAGAGACACTTCCAACAATCAAGCGACAAAAGAAGACACAACTACACCTTTATGGAAGGCATCTGTGTGACCCTAAAAGTTCACTGGGAAAAAGTTCTTGTGAAAGAAGAGAATTTGAGCCCACATAGGGTAGCTCTAGGAATCCCTGGAAATGCTATGGTAAAACCATACGGTTTGGGGTGATCCCTAGAGCTACCTTATGTCATGTTTGGGTTTTCTCTGGATATAATGTAGGGCTTTTCTGCATTCTTATTTTCCTCACTTGTAAGTTCCTGTTTCTCTGGGGGGTCTATTCCACACATATTTTGCTCCCTCAAGTGGCCGAAGTGGTTGAAGTTATATGGGTTTGTGTCCAGCATAAAAACCTGCAGTTTAAATCTGCAGGAAGAAATGCTGCACATAAGCCAATGTAATATTGAATCAACAACTAGAAGGAGGAAAACACGTGTGGAACAGAAACCCCCCCCCCCCAAGGAACAGGAACTTACAAGTGAGGAAACTGAGGATGTGCGAAAGCCCCTTGTGACATCTGTGCAGTCGCTGTTCCTTTTGTTGTTGTTGTTGTTTTCTCCCACTGTTGCTCCAAGCAGCGATGAGAACTGAGGACTGCCAGAAGAAGACCTCCCACCACAGCGGGAAGCCTGGCAGCCCTAAGCTGCCGTTTTACACCCTTCTAAACCCATCTGAATGGATTCAGAAGGGTGAATGGTGCTCTCGGCTGCTCAATGGACAGCTATTCCAAGTGCACATGCGCGTCCACGCACGCGCACACATGCACTGAAGCTGGAGAAGGCAAGAGGCCAAAGGGTGCCGCAAGAACATGGATCCAGCACTCATCTGCTCCCATAGATCCTTCGGATTGCTTCGTTGAGCGTACACAAGTGGCAGAGTGTAGACCTCAGTCTGCTTGCTAGGATGCCGTAAGTCAGGCCCATGACCTGCAGCCCCTCACGCCTGAAGTTCTGCCTCTCATAGAATCACACGGAATGGGAAGGGGCCATCCAGGCCATCTAGTCCAACCCCCTGCCCAATGCAGGACCAGCCTGGAGCATCCCTGACAAGTGTTTGTCCAGCCGCTGCTTAAAGACTGCCAGGGAGAAGGGGGAGCTCCCCACCTCCCCAGGCGGCTGATTCCACTGTGGCACAACTCTGACTAAACCCCACACCCTCCAAGGCGAACTGCTTTCTAGCCACGGGAGAAGAACTTTCTGCTTGGTTCCAATCCCCCCCCTTTTTAAAAGCTCTTTACCAAGGAAAGGAAACCCGTTCTAATATTGAATCTGATGGAGGGGAGCTCCTCGCTTTTTTTTCTTTTCTTTAGCAAGAAAAGTCTTTGCTCACTGATTTGAGATGCGGGGAGGAGAAATGTGATTGAATAGCCGCCCCTCCCTTTTCTGCCTAAACCCCGCACCCTCCAAGGCGAACTGCTTTCTAGCCACGGGAAAAGAACTTTCTGCTTGGTTCCAATTGCGCACCCCCCTCCAGTTCATTTTTTTAAAAAATAAATAAACAACTTGAGGAGTGATCCAGAAACAGAACGGGGGTGGGGGAGGGAGGCGTTGGTCCTGGAGAAATGTTGGATCGCTTCTCACGCCTGGCGAGCCCGAACCCCAAGCACGACGACTCTTCTGCCTGCCGGCTGGCCTGCAACACTCGCTCCTCACGGTTCTGACCTCCCTGGCAAAGCAGGCAGACGGACCCGGACAGGCCTGGCTGGGAGGGCTGATGGGCTGAGGAGGAGAAGGGGAGGCGGATGAGGGAATGAGTGGGAGCCGGCAAAGGTGGCGGCGCCCCCCCTCTCTCTGGGGGTTAGGGGGCTGGGTGGAGGGAGGGGAGCAAGGATTGGGGAGGGGGCCCATTAAAATCGTGGGGGGGCAGGCCCCAGGGTAAAATTGTGGGGGGGCAGGCCCCAGGGGCTCCATGCTAGCTACGGGCCTGGAGGGGGATCACACCCTCCTGGCTTCCTGCAATGATAGAGCTGTTCCACAGAGCTTTGGGGGGCAGCCAGAGCCTGGGCAAGGCGGGACTGCCTGCTCGCCAGGGCAAAAGTTGTTTTCAGTTTTTGTTTCTAATGTGCTGTGCGCCGGAACGGGCCTGCTCTGGCCTGCAGGCCCTGTTCCACCCTACCCTCCAAGGTTTCCCCAACACCTGGAGAGGCTTTTCTTTCTCTCTCAGGTAACCACTGCCACCACCTGACCTTTGTACGGAATTGCCCGCTGGGAGGGTCAGGACTCCTCGCTTCCCTTTCAAGTTCTGAGGCCTGGCCTCTGTATCTCCCGCTGCCCAGTGCCTGGTCACCACAGGGACAGTTTACTACCTTGTGCACCCCTGGAGGAATAGCCGCTTGCCAACTGCCTGCCTTCCCCTGATGCTCCTTTAAAAATAGCGTGACCAAGACAGTGGAAGTCTATGTGGTACAGAGAACCACCACCAGCATCAAAAGTTATAAAATATTTATTAAAGGGAAAATGTTCACAAACATACTTTTAGCACAGCACCAGACTGAGCAAGGGATTCGAAAGAAATGGGTGAAACACAATTCCTCTGTCCCTCTCTCTATACATGCCCTATCAGATGTTAAAATATAGGACAGGCTCCTTAGCTGAGGAAGTTATAGATCTCTACAGAAATCCCATTACCTTGAAGCTTCCTCCAGCTCTTCAGGCCAGCCCATGGTTAATGGCCGCCTCCTCCAGACCTCAGTTAAGAGTTCTGTCTGGTCGGATGGACTCAGCACAAGAGGCCTTCCTCCTTGCTTCCAGGAGTTTTATCACCTCTCTTCTCCCCACCCACTAACTAGGTCAGAGAAGGTTTTCCTGAGTTTTCCTGAATTTCCTTCCTGAAGTCTCTCTAGTATTTAACACCTCCAAATCTGTTTCTTGCTTGGGGGGGCAGCTTGACCATCCCATTCTCTAGACCTATTAGCATTTGTATAAATTTGGGCTGAGGTAAGTCTGGAAAGCAATTGAACTGACTTCTCTTCCCCCCGCCCCCAAGCTCGTTCTCTGCCCAGAGGGGGGGGGAACTCAAAGCTAAGGTTTTGCTCATTTCTAACCTCCAAAGAAAAAAGGCATTTCTTCACATGCTGGAACTATGCTGCTTTTATGTTTGTGTTGTCAAATTGTTTTTATACTGTTGTTTCCTGTTGTTTCCCAGGTCCCACCCTTTCCCCCTACTACTCCACATAGCCCTGGCTTCTCGTAGCAACAGCAGCTTGTTGCCTGTTTGCCATGGCTAATGTGGACAGCTGTTCCCACTGAGAGCTCTGTAAGTTATTCTCTCCACACGCACACGCCTCTGGTTCCCCCATTTCTAGGCTAACTTGTTTTCTGGCAGAGAGCCAGTTTGGTGCAGTGGTTAAGTGCGCGGGCGCTAATCTGGGAGAACCAGGTTTGATTCCCCACTCCTCCACTTGCACCTGCTGGATGACCTTGGGCAAGCCATAGATAAGATAAGAGCTGTCCTTGAAAAAGAGCAGTTTCTGTCACTCAGCCCCACCTACCTCACAGGGTGTCTGTTGTGGGGAGGGGAAGGGAAAGGAGTTTGTAAGCCGCTCTGAGACTCCTTTGGGTAGTGAAGGGCGGGGTATAAATCCAATCTCTTCTTCTTCTTCCTGATTTCATCCCTGGGGTCAGGTTCATGCATTTCTCTGGGCTGCTCTTTTCATTCACAGAAATGAGCATGGGGATTATTGTTTTTTTGCTGTGTGGAGTAAGCAAGTTACTGTCGTAGGGTTCCCTCTCCACAGACACTATTTATTCAAGTAGATACTTCCTCTGTGAGCAGGAAGTGGCTCAAGGTCCTGGTCAAGTTGTCCGAGACAGAAATGAAGACGCAAGCCGTGGAAAGTGAGCGGCTGGTGTGACGCAGACTCATGCTGCTGCTTAGGCTGAGGCCTGCCTTGGTGTGCAGAGCTGGGCTGCCTTTAGGGCAGGCAGCAAGATTAAGATGCCGGGGCATGGCCTTTCCCCCTGCACTTTTTTCTGGCATGGAACTGACCCCCGCCAGAGCTGGCCAGGCCTCCAGAAAACCTGGATGCCTTCATCCCTGTGGCAAATACAAGCTCTGTATTCAGGGGCTAGTGTGGGGGATTAAGGGTCCAGCATTGCCTGACTGGGGTGGGGGTGGGGCTGCTGCTGCTGCTGCTGCTTCCCAAGAACGGTGCTTTTCTGAGGCTCACTCCAGGGCCTCTTGGGGTGCAGCCTGCTTGCAGCCAACCCAGCTAAGACCATGATGATCTCTCCCGTAGGGTGGAGTCCAGGATGGCTTCTGACATAAACCTCATCCTGCAACTCCTGCAGCGACAACTGTCCCAAGTGCCCCCGGCGTACAGCCCCATCTTTCCCTCCTCCAACTTGTCGCTGTACAGCATCAGCCTGAGGGGCATGGAGCCCGCCCCACCCCTGGAAGAAGAGGCGCTGACTCCCACTGAGCAGGTGAGACAGGCGTGGGTCTCTGGCACTCAGCAGCTGGCCAGGAAAGCGAGTGAGGGCCTGAGAAGCTGAGCAGCACACTGTCTGGGTGTGGAAGGTGCAGCAAAGGGCAAGTGAAGCCCAAGAGCGGTGGATTCTCAGGTGCTCCAGGCAGAAAGGAGTCCTGACCCCCCCTCCCCTGATGGAGCCCTTTGCTACAGGGAGGACCCTCCCGCTCGGAGCTCCAAGTATGTGGATGCCGCTTCATCATCATAGAATCACAGAATCATAGAATGTTAGAGTGGGAAGGGACCTTGCAGGTCATCCGGTCCAACCCCCTGCACTCTGCAGGAGCATAGCCGAAAGATAGCCCTACATACCTACAACATACCCAAAAGATGGTCATCCAGCCTCCACTTGAAAACGTCCAGTGAAGGAGCATCCACCACCTCCCGAGGCAGTCTGTTCCACTGCTCAACCACTCTTACAGTTAGGAAGTTTCTCCTGATATTTAGCCGGTAACGACTCCCTTGTAATTTCCACCCATTAGATCTAGTCTTGCAATCCGGAGCAAGAGAGAATAGGTCTGCTCCATCTGTAGATAGCTGCGGTTTCATCACGTATGGCCAACCACCCTCCAAACAAGCAAGGAATCAAATCTGGGAGGATGTTTCTTGTCAGTCTGTACTGGTATAAATTCAAAACTTCAGAATTGTTTGATTCCAAGGGGGACTTGCCACTCCATTTCAGGGCACTATCCTTTTTCAATTCACTAACAGTTGCATGTATGATAAGGAGAGTGCCATTTCAATTATCTGTGCTTAGAGAGACAAGCTAAACTTGATTTTGTTTCAGAAACACAGTGGAAGTTGACCATTTAATTACTTCCTTGTTTCATTTAATATGTGCTACCATCTTGTTTCTGATTTCTGTGGTCAGGAGGACTAGAATATCTTGTTTTTCCCCTAAAAGAAAAGTAGGGATTGTCAGAGCCTTTCAAGATTTTTGAGCCGCAGATACGTGCCACAATGATCAGAAGTCACGTGACTCTTTTCCTTTTCTCACCAGACTCCAAGCGATGCAGATACTGAAAAAGCCCAGCTGAAATCCAGGGACTCCTTGTCAAGTGGTGTACACCTGACTTTGGCTTCCGATGAGACTATGACCATCAACTCAGAACAGGAGCATTATTCACAGACCCTGCCAGCCCTAGACCCCGATCAGAGGGCGGAAGGCAGCCGGGGACTGTCCCAAGGATCTCGTTTCCCTTCGCTCCCTGAGCATCTTGAGGCTCCTTCTGAGCACTTGGACATGCAGAGATACCTCTCTGACCCATCGCTTCCAGGGAGTTAGGAATCTGGACGAACCGTGTCACGAGAACTGGATCAGCTGCTTTTAGTGGTTGGACTTGAAGGGCAATACTAATGGCTCAGGGCTATTACTTGCACCCACCTTCTGCTTTCTCTGAGCAGAAGACCGTTTGGAAAGGAATTGGCCTCCAAGATGGTTGGTCTTAGAAAGGGTACTCCATGCAGTAGGACCCAGGCCACATTCTTGCCCCAGCCCCCCACCCCACCCCAGAATGGCACAGATACCGAATGGCTTCTTGCACACATTCTTCACACACGTGCACACACAGATCTCGCATTTTTTAACCACATACTGTCTCGATGCAGGGGTCTGCATATATTTCTATGGTTTCCGACCTTGGAAGGACATGGGAATACTTCCTTAATATGGTAAAGGCGAAATTTCCTCTGAAGGAGGTGCAGACTGCTAAGTACTTAAATTTATTCTTGATCAAAGGAAATGGAGTTTAAGTTCTCTGATACTACTTAGGTAGGCTTTACAGGTAGTAGAGATGTATGTTCCTCTGAAGCAAGAAGGGAGGAAAAAGGAAAATGATGTGTGTTCGTCCCCTACCCCCCGCCCCGCCCCGCCCCAGATATATCTGGCTTTGATGTAAAACATTACATCTCAGTAGAAGCCACTTGCCTGGGATAACAGTTCCTTCTGGATGAGCATCTCCCCAGATTTTGCTTAAGCCTTTATGTAAAAATACAGGCATTTGCAAGTGGGTATAACTTTTTGTACGTGCACCCAAAGCTAGTATAAACAGAATTCCTAAAACCCTGGGGAAAGAAAGACGCAAACAAAATGAGGCCCCATTTCTTCTGTTTGTGGATCTCCCCTCCTGGAAGTATCTCTGTAACAGTTCCACTCACCATAAAGTAACGCATAAAGCGACTGTAGCTAAATTCTCAAACTGTCCCCATGTCACCCCGCAGTTAGATGCGGCAGTGGTGCTCTCTGAAGTAACAGACTGCACCCTCAGTAAAAGGGGTGGGGGGGCTTTTCCTGTGGCATTTTAGTGTACACTTTGCTAATAAAGATGATTTTGGCACCTGTTGCGGCCTGTTAGTTCTTCCCTCTGGGCATCGAGGGTGAAGCGTATAGAGTAAGAAGAGTCGGCCTTCGGTGCGGAAAGGGGTCCAAGGCAGAAACGCTGATTTGTTACTATTTCATGTGTGATTTCCTGGGCCCTCTTAGCAGCCTGGTCTCTACAAATACCCTTCTTGTCTGCTCTTGGTGGCTGGTGATGCCAAAGGGCTGCAAGGCGTCCCTCGCAGTTTTTCCTCGCCAGGGGATCTCCAAGCTGTCAGGCCGGTTTCCTCCATTGATCCAGAAAGGCACGTGACTGACAGCATGCATCTCCAGACTAGACTTCCTGGTTACTTTGCCACCGTTGACCCACTCATTCGTAGCTCGTTAGGGTGTCGATAATCTCGTACGAGCACTCGAGGATTGATCAAGGTGTGAGGAGGCTCTTTGCGAGGCAGACGGTATTCACTCCACATGAGCTTAGGAGAAGGCTCGTCGTTTGCCCGGATCTGATACTTCATTGTAGACTAGATGGCAATTCAATTGGTCGGTCCACGCGTCCCAAAGCTCGGGATGGGCTGGATCGTAGATCTCCCAAGTTTCCCCGAGCAGAGGCCATGGCGAAACGTTAACAAGGAGTGGTGTTCCTCAAGGCGGTGCGCGATGCGGTGCTGCTTGAGAGCGATGCTGGGCGCGTTGGCTGGAACGATGCTCGGTGCTGTGCTGGGATGCGAGCCAGGCCTGGCTCAGCGGGATCCCACCTTCATCGCCACTGAAAAGTACTGGGTTCGCCGCATGGAGGACTCAGACAATGACATGCTGTAGCACACATTTATTGTACTTAACACAGACAAAGACTAACTCTAACGGCCCGACAGGGCCAACTATATACATATCCACCCAGCACTCCCCATTCCCATTGGAGGGTTTGAATGTCCCGCCAAAGTGGCTATTGGTTGGGGCTGGGGGGATCCAGGATCCAAAGTTTCCATTGTTCTAGGATCCAAGCTCTTGCCTGTGCCGCGGACCCCTCGTGGCGGCCCGCGTACATAACACCCAGCATACCCTTCATGCAAGGGAATGGCCCTGTAATGATTCCTTGTTTTATGAGTGGGTGTGTGCCTTAACATGCTTGGTTGGAGTGCATGGTTAGTAGACTGGAGTGACTGAGAGAGACAGATGTGCTGTGATTGGTGGATGCCAGAGTGTGGGAGGGGTTTTTGAAGTGAATCTGTGTGGGTGTGTCAGTCATGAGAGACAGTTGGAAATCAGTTGGAATTGTTCAGTTGGAGAGTTAAGCCAGTGAGTGTTCAGTTAGTTTTGAATGAGTTCTTAAAGAGTCCTTCGCCTGTGTGGCTGACTATAGGAAAGAGGGACTCCTGCTAAAGTTGGAACTGAAAGTCAAAACCAGCAAAAAGTAAAGGGCAAAAAAGACAGTACGTGTGATACATTTGATACGACATATTTTCAAGTCCCTTTATCCAAGATAGTTACAGAATAACCAACCTCATATTTTGTTCTTACTTCAATAAATCATCTGGATCCAGCAACCTCTGAGGGAAGACTATCCAAATGAGACCATTGTCGCTACAGGAGAAAGACCTTGAGCAGACTGTGACATGGGCACAAAATTCAGCTCCTTACTAGATTGCCGGCTTCCTGCTTGGTGAAAAGAATTCAATCCACCATTTGGCCTTTTTGCAACTTAAACAAATCCACGGTGCTACTGATAATACGGATGATGATGATGATGATGACGACGACTGATGGCACTCTCTCATTGGGTCCATGGGGTGAGCATGACCCAATGAGGCAGTGTTCTGAAAAGCCATTGCTCTTCAACACTAGGCCCAAGACCTCTGTAAGTGAAGCGGGGGCTCTTGCAGGTGGGTTATGTGGACAATACACCGGACAGGCCAAGCGTGACCTGCAGTCGGAGATCAGGCTCTACTTCAACCACCTCTCTGTTCAGCCCTAAAAAGGAATAATCCTGATATCAAGCAGCCTCCCCACATCCAGGCCCGTAGCTACATTGCAACATGTTGGGGCCCGGCCCCCCAACTTCCTACCAAGGCCCCCGACTTCCATCTAGCCCAGGCCCACTGCAAGCACGGCCACCTCTCCCCGAAGAAGCACGGCTTGCGTCCCCACTGCCGCCGTGTTGGGATTCTTTGATTCAGGGTCGATGGTTGTATTGCAAACACAAGAGCACACACTTAGTAAAAGAAAAATATCTTTACTATAAAAACAAAATACAACAAATGAGGGAGCGGTGGCGCAGGCGGTTAAACGCCTGCCAGTAACATCTTTGAACAGCTGTTACAGCTGTTTGATTCCCACCGCGGCCAGTGTGAGCAACTGGCCCTCGTCCCAGCTCCCGTCAACCCAGCTGTTCGAAAGCGCCGATTAACACCTAATTAATGCTAGATCAAAGCATTTCCACAAACAAGCTGTTAGTTGACCAATACAAAGGTTACAGGTCACTTCATGAGGATAAACAACTCCCACAAACTTTCCCGCCCTTGAATACATTATGTAACGTAACATCCTGTTTCCTAAGAAACAACATTTAACTCTGTAATGACTGAAGTGTAAGCAACTTGCAATTCCAACACGCTGCTGCCGCCCCTTCCCCAAGCAGCCGGTCAGTTTCCCTCGTGCGGCTCTGCTGCACTCTCTCTCCGGCCACGTGGCAAGGGCTCCCCTTAGAATTGAGAGACACACTCTGTTTCAGCTTGGAGGAGAGGGAGGGGGGATCCCAGAGCCCTGCAGCAGCCCAGGAGGCCTTCCGCCACAAAAGTGTCAGCAGGAGTCTTGTGGGTTTTTCCTCCCCCCCCCCCCCGGCCCTCCCTGCCCCTTCCTGAGCACAGTGGCCACAGGAAGCGGCATGAGGCAACCAGGCGGGTGGGCCAGGACTCAGGAGGCAAGGTGGGGCTAGCAGACTTCAAACGGCATCCCCCTGCCCTGCCCAGTGCAGCTCAGAAACTTTTGGCGGGGCTGGGGCAGTTGTGTGCTATGATTTGGACTGGGGCGTCTCTTCCTCCTCCTCCTCTGCCTCTTCCTGTGCCCAGCCGGAGCGCCGGCAGAGGCCAGCTCCACGGTGCTTGGGTTCCAAGGCGCATGAGTGCTCGCTCGCCCTGTGACTACCGGAGCCCCTCGCCCTACCCGAGCTTGGCAGCCACCGCGTCCCCTCTGGCCCCCCACACGGGAGGGAAGCCTCCATGGGCGAGTGGCCCTGCCTGCTCCAGGTGCTCCTGCCTGCTCAAGCGGGCGAGCGTGGGGGTTCTTCGATTTTATTTCTAATTTGTTTTTGTGATGTCAGTGCCCCGTGACTTATTCAGCGGGGGGGCCCCATGACAAAATCCTGGCTACGGCCTGCCCACATCTGGTTGAAAGGCAGCATCACTAGCCAAAGGCGGGTTCGTGCCATCATCCCCTGACATCGTCCTTCTGCACTGCCTTGGTGGAGTCTACAGTGGAGGTCCCCTAATCCCAGGTGGCTTCATTCTGATCGATCAGCAAGGGTTCTCCCGGGTGCAGACGAGGGCAGGGCCTCTCCTCTCCCCAGACGACAAACATCCCAGCAAGTTCGAAACAACCCAGGAGAGCAGTCCAAATAACAGCAAGGGGAGATGACGTTACAAACTCTCTGAGGGATGCCAGCCTCCAAGTGGGACCTGGGGACCCCCCAGAATTACAGCTCCTCTGCAGCCTACAGAGATCACTTCTCCTGGAGAAAATGGCTGCTTTGGGGGGTGGGCTCTATGGCATTGTACCCCACTGAGGTTCCCAGGCTCCATCCCCAAATCTCCAGGAGTTTCTGTTATGTCCGCTGACCGCCACCAGGCGCCAGCGGTGTGCAACCCGCGCTTGGCTCCTTTAGACAACAGGGACTAGGACCCTGAGCTTTCCAACTCGCACCTATCAGAACTGTGGTGGGAAGTTCAAACCTTCCAATGGGACTGGTGGGGGTGCCCCTGGGACTGTATATCGTTGGCCGCTCCGGCCGGTGTTGTGTTGTTGTGTTTTGTACAGTAAGCTATGAGCTGATCGTCACTGAGCATCTGTCGTTCCTACGCGTCGAACCCAGTGCGCAACACTTTCCCAGCCTGGATCTGGCAACCCTAATTTACTCCCTTGACACTCTGAGGGTGACCGACTTGTGTGGGAAACAGCAGGTGGCAAACCAGCAGGGCAGCCACACGCCTCTCTCCTTCTGAGAACAGCCATTGAGGAACCACGCCTCCCTGCCCCCGACCCACAGCTTTCCTGCCGTCCACTCCTCCATCCTGCTGAGCCATGCCCTCCTTGCAGCCTCACCGTGCAGGGAAGGGGCAGGAGAGCCCTGGGGCAGCGTGGCTGGAAGGTGCTGCTGGGCAGTGCTCAGATCAATGACTGAGTTTTTCACCTAACAGGGATGAAGAAGTTCCCAGGCCTTTATCATGGAAAGCGTCTTATCTCACAAAACGTATGCAGCCTCCATGCAGATTTTTCAAGGTTCACTACCTGGCTGGAATGAGAAACGGTAAAGTGAGAATGCGTAAAATGAAGGAAGCCTTTATGCCTGGTAGCAGGGCTATTTTGGGGCAGGAGCACACAGGAACGGAGTTCCGGCTGGCTCCCAAGTTGGCCACGCCCAGCAGGAACTCATTAGCATAACAGGCCACACCCAACAGCAGGGACTCATTAGGATTGGCTACACTAGGGGTGTGTGGCCTGACATGCAAAGGAGTTCCTGGTACAAAAAAAGGCCCTGGGTTTGGACAACAAACAAGGTCAACAGAATAAGAAGCAAAAGGCGGGTGTGGCTGGATGACCACACTTCAGGTAACATGGGGGTGCGGCCTCATAGGCTAATGAGCTGTGCTGTCAGAGGTGTGGCCTAATATGCTAATGAGTTTCTGGTGTTGGGTGTGGCCTATTATGCTAATGCGTTCCTGCTGGGCTTTTTCTACAAAAAGAGCCCTGCCTGGTAGCATCGTTTTCATCAGTGATCCATTTTTAGACAAATCACAAAAAAAAGTTTATTTTGAGCCTGCAAATTCACGCTGAAATCATTTTAACAAGGTATTTTCTGTTTCTTAATAGCCTGTTTGCAATGTTTGCACAAAGAGTGCAAGTATAGAACCCCATGTAGTTCCTCTGCTATGTAGATCCCCACATGAACTTTCAGTCTTTCGTGTCCAGAGGACAGCTGCTGATCTTCAGTGGGGGACACGCAGAGTTGACATCACAGTAGTTGTTTGTGTAGCATCATTAAGATATATGTTGCTTGACAGGCTAATGCAAGGGGGGGGGGGAGTCCATACACCCACAAAGCTTACGCCGATTACAGCGGAAGTTTAAACATCTGGACATCTGTTGTTAGACTCATATGTGCGTCTTGGGGTTGCATCAGGCCTGCAAGTATTTATATAGTTAAAAGTAAATACAGTGCAAGGGATTTACTGCTCTCATCCTGCCTGCATGAAATCCACATTCTCACTTCCTGGTTGTTCCTGGAAATTCCTCTTCCCTCAGTCCAAGGCTGGTTCTGACTTATAGGGGTGAACAGAAGCCCTGCCCCTGCGTTGTGGCCCAGGTGCAACACTGCCCTCTGTGGTGTCTCCAGTCGCAAAGACCTGAGAAACACAAAATCACTAGCAATCACAGGGTAGCACTGCAGTCTCCCCACCGTTTAAGGAGAAGCTTCAAGTGCCCTTGTGGCATAACAGTGCTTGCAAGCTCTGCTTCTGCGCATGAGAAAGAGCTTGCAGCCTTCCTGGATCCCTGTCCAGCCCAGCTCCCTCTCTTCTCCCTGGGTCACTGTCACCTTCGAGCATCTCCTGCTTAGAGGGCCGGTGCTTTAACACTCTCTACCGCTTTGCCAACCAAAGGCTCTGCTCTGCGATGGATGGCCCTGCTTGGCTTTCCCTCGAGAGACGGAGGGGCCTGAAAGAGGCTCAGTGCACACTCCAGGGAGGGAGGGATCGCCCTCTGCCCCCTTGGCTTCCCTTGGTGAGTGTGTCCAGACTGAGTGTGGAATGGATACAGAGATCAAATGAGCAGCCTCCGAATTATAAATGGGTTTCATCAGGGGTCATTTTGTAGAAAAAGAGGTGCAGGAGCTCATTAGCATAACTCATTAGCATAACTTATTTGCATATGCCACGCCCCCTGACCTCACCGGAAGTATGTCTGAAGGCGACACCCACCGCTCAGGCTCCACTGGACTGTTTTGGATCGCTAGCTGGGGGGGGGGACACACAGATCTGCCCTTAGAGAGGAGGGAGAGCTTGTAACTGAAGGTGGGGGGAGGGCTCTGCAACTTACCTGGCTGCTTCTTGCTCCTCGTGGCCCAACTGAGGGCTGCTGGGGGCAGGGGGCGGGGCTTGTTGCCCTTGGCTCCTTACTGCCGGAGCTCCGCTCCTGTGCGCTCCCGCAGGAAATGACCCCTGGGTTTCATGAAGGAACAGAAGGGCCCACAATGTTTATTCACACAGCAATCTGTGGCTGGGGGGGCAACATTTTTTTTTGTGGGGCTGCCATTATTTTCCGTAATGAAGGGGGTTGGCACATGCCCCTCTCCCTCCCCCTCCTGCAAGATTTAAAGGGGCCTCCATCTGTTCAGAGGGCCACGCGCTCCCCACCAATCAGTTGAAGGACCCTTTAAATCTTGCAGGAGGGGAGGGAGAGGGGCGTGCCCCCCCGCTTCTTCTCGAAATCATTTAAAGGATCCCTTTAAGGACGAAAGGAATGGGGCATAGCCCCCAGTCGCCCCACCGTAGCTCCGGGCCAGAACCCGAGCCAGGGTTCAAATGGGGAGTGACAGATCCGCACATCTTCTGACCCTGCTGTTCCCATTTATCCCGCAGACGTCGAAGTAGGCATGCGGTCTTTGTCCGGGAGTCACAAGCATCCCCGACTGGTCCGTCTCTCTGTTTGGGGCTTCGTTTGCATTGTTTAGCAACTTGTGCTTGGGGCGGCCACTTTGATGGGGCTGTTCTGTGACGGGTCCCAGCTGAAGGGACAGCAGTGGAAGAAGCAAAAGGAAAAAAACTCTCTCTTTGTGGTCAGGGGCCTTTGTATAGTCTTCCCTGCTTCCCTTTCCTACATGGTACATCAGCTGCCTTTCCTATTCTCAATGGAAGGTCAGCTTGGCCATTGGGTGTGACCTTCACTACGCCTTTGTTCTTTCTGGCTGAGTTATCTGCACATTTAAACAGCTGGATGGCTCTTCTGCTGGGAGATGCGGAGGCATGTCCACCTCGCTTTCCCCTTGGACTCCTGTTAGCCAGTAAAAGGTCCCTAGTAACCTGGTTAAGACGCTGAACTGCAGGCTGTGGAAGGTCGGTAGTTCAGCAGTTCGAGACCCGGGTGCCACGTGACAGAGTGAGCTCCCGTCTCTAGTTCCAGCTCCTGCCAACCTAGCAGTTCGAAAGCAAGAAATTGCAAGTAGATAAATAGGTACCACTTCAGTGGGAAGGGAACAGCGTTCCGTGCGCCTTGGTGTTTAGTCATGCCGGCCGCATGACCACGGAAACGTCTTCGGACAGCGCTGGCTCTTCGGCTTTGAAACGGAGATGAGCACCGCAACCCTAGAGTCAGACTTGACTGGCTTTCGAGCAAGGGAGACCTTTACCTTTACCTAATCTCTGGGCATCCGTGAAGTACAGATCCCATTTGCGGTAAACTTTGATGGAAATTCTGCGGTACAGGGCATTTCTTCAGAAAGAGATTTATATGTTTTCAGACAGTTCAGGTTTGTCTAGCAGCCACAGCCTTCTGGTTTTCATGGGTGGGGTGACTGCGTTTCTCAACTATATGCGGGGGAAGGGGAAGCAGGCCTGTGTCCTCCAACATGGGTCCACCCAAATCCCATTACAAGCAGGGAAATGGCAGAAGCTGTTAGATGTCAGGTGCTGAGCCCCACCCCCACCCATTGGCCAGTGGGAGAGAGGTTCCTGGTGGGAAAGGGCTGCAGAGGGTGGAAGAGGAACTGGAGGGAGCCTTGGGGGGCACGTGAGCTAACAAAACGGAGCTCGGTCCCAGCGAGACGGAGAGCCTGCTGGTGAGAAGGTCTGGCCTGGGGTTTAAGGTGCCCCTCGTTCTGGATGAGGCGGCCCTCCCCTCGAAGGAACAAGTCCACCATCCGCAGGTGTTCTTGGACCCAGGCCGAGCAGGTGGCGGCTGAAGATAGGAGTGCCCTTCCCCCGCTTTGACTGGCTGGCCAGCCGGGGCCTTTCCTGGGCAGGCGAGATCTGGCCCCTGTGGCGCATGCCCCTGGTGACTGCTAGACTGGGTTACTGCAATTCGCTCTGCGCAGGGCTGGCTCACTCACTAGGCGATCGCCTAGAGTGGGCCAGCCCTTAGGGGCGCCAAACTGCACCCGGCCCCATACTCTGGGAGTTTCTTGATTATTTGTGTTTTTCATTCTTCCTAAAATGCATTTATTTTTGAAAATTGGTGGGCGCACGGGAGGGGGGGGTCGCCAGAAGGGTTCCTCACCTAGGGTGCAAAATAAGCTGGGGCCAGCCCTGGCTCTGCGTGGGGCTGAGCATAAGGGAGGATGTGAGGGCCCTGCGCTTGGGGCATAATGGCTCCTTCCCGCAGCCACCTCCTTTCTGGCAGCTAACAGTTTGGAGCAGGGCTCTTTTTGTAGAAAAAGCCCAGCAGGAACTCATTAGCATAATAGGCCACACCCAGCAGCAGGAACTCATTAGCATATTGGGCAACAC